>NW_012026841.1:768947-778800 GCF_000956235.1 Wasmannia auropunctata | reverse complement strand
TCTATAGAAAATTTCTGATGTAATTGCTTATAAATTGTCTGCACATATGTATTGTACGTTCCTATCGTCTTGCATTTCATTGGATCCAACCCAAAACAAAAGTTGCGCGGCGATACCTGCGCGAAGACTCAGTTTTTCGCTGAGTGGACCTACTGGTTATACTGTGCTTAAGATTTAAGAAAATTGACCAATCACAATCGATTATTCTCACGTGAGATGAATAATCGACTGTAATTGGTCAATTTTCTTAAATCTTAAGTCTTAAGTCTCATTATAGACACTTTAAGGATATTATTTGGACGTTCGAAATATATATTGTAGATTAATTATTATTATTATTATTATTATTATATATTTAAGTTTAGCGAAAATATTCTCAAGGAGAATTTCGCTTGATTGAACACACCTTCGACATGCAATTGGTTTCCAAATTTTCAAACCAATCCGGATGCTCCTCCTTAGTGCTAAGCGCTGTCATAGAATCGTTCTTGTTCAACACTCTGTTCAGCAAGGCGACTTTTGCCTTAAGATTCTCCGTCAGAAATTGCGTCACCCTGTCGCCGGCGGTGAGGAAATCGATGTTGACGCGTCTCAGTGCATCGTAGAGAATGTCCGCGTCTGCGGGAAATCGTTCGTCCTTGAAAAAAAAAATCGCACGGCGGCGCTCGTCCTCGCTCGCGTGTCGGTGAAAGAGCGCGATCTTGTTTTCCTCTCGTCCCGCGCGCTCGACTTTTGCCAAGAGGTTCGCAAACTTCGAGAGAGGCTGACACATGGACCGGAATATTTAACGTTGGCGCTCGGCCAAACGCAATTGCATTCGTTATTGCGCCGCGATAAACTTACGTTGAATCTTTAAAGCAATGTATCTCGGAAGTGTCCTTAAATTATGGCGAATACCAAGAGATAAATGCACAATGCAAGAATCTCAAGGTGATGTAGAACACGAGCGCAGTATCAGCTTTGTACAGTTGTGAATCTATCGATAGCCAAAAACGTCGAGAAATCGATTGCAATAAAATGTGTCAGTTGCAAGAATCGACGTGTACACAAGCTGTACGCGTATATTAAAAAATTTGTAATGCTTTATGGTTCTCTTTAAAAAAAAAAATAAATAAAAGATTGATTCAGAAAATGTTAGCATAATGAATTGTCGTTCGAAAAAGAAATAGCAAATAGTAATTCACTGAGTAAAATTTTATTAAGGTTTAAAAATTCTATTGACCACTCAGTGTGATAACTAATTCGTAACTCTCTCTCTGGCGCTTCGACACTGTTACAATCACCTTCTCTATAAATCTAATTTTTGAGTACACGATAATTGCGTTACTCATTGAAAGTGGAACAATTAAGCTCATCTCCAAAGATCCAAAGATAAAATATTCAAATTCTGATATCTTTTTTTTTCAGTCGTTGCTAACTCAATTACGTAACTTGTTCCAGTTTCAAAGCATTCTAATACATTTAATCATCATACTACGTGTTGTACTAACCGGATAATACTTTTTCCCCGGGCATCTGCAAGATCAAAGTAGTCTGCGGTTCCAGCGTATGAAAGTATTCTTCGTCGATCAGTGATCCGTCTAAAAGAAAGACATTCACTTCCGCCGGGTCGTTAGTTACCTACAAGAACGTCAGGATATCGATCAGTTTACCACTCTACGTTAATTAATTCTCTCTGGTCGCGAGGGATACTACGTTTCAATATATTATATTTACATTGAAAGAGTCCTTCCTTTCTTCCTCGCTCGCGAATTAATTAACGTCCGTGAACTAACTATTTTGAATAAATGATGAGGTAATACGAGAGAATATTCAATATATCTCAAACAAACGTCAAGGCTATTATATAAAATACATCTCGCGGTAGCTTCCCGTATATAAATAATTTCTCGAAGGCCGAATATACAAGGTTTTCATCAACTTTTACATCTCGATTCTCGATTGACGTGACGGCATCATTTTCACATTTCTCTACCGATTCCGAACAATGGAAATCGATGCTGTAAATTGCCGCGGCGCATTCATCCTGTGTGCCTTCAGTTTTTCTCGAACCGCGAAAAGTTGTTAAAAGTTTGATCTCTCACGAATAACGGGAAAAGATAATTTGATCGCATTATGATCGAAAATTATTATTAGTTACAATGTGATACTTATAGGAGCAAATCGATATTGATTATTACAATATAGTATCAATGTTATAAATACACTTCGATGCAGTGGAAACGTTTTCTCGTCAATTTAAAACTGTTACGTCATTTGAACGGTGTGACAGTTTTTTTGACAATAATTTTTAATTATATTTTAATGTTACGCGCGAATTGTAATTGAATTGTAATTGAATGTATCGCGCGTGAAGAGCCGGCTTAACGTTCTAATCTCTTTTAACAATCCAGTCCATTCGAAGAACGTCGATTTTGAGAGGTAGAATCATGATTTTGCGCTGGTTCGGGTTGACATTGGCCTAGCAAACTATTTGGGTCGACCTTTAAAGCCAGCGCGGAAAAGCGGATTCACGACCTTAACATTGAGATTACTTCCTGTCCCTGGCCCGGCTGGTTCGATAGAGCCAGCGGTTGCGGGCGAACGGTTGCGGATTCAAGGACGCGCTGCAACTGGATCGACCTATCTATCCGCGAAATGCTATCATCAGCCACACGTACGGTCTCTTTCACATCAAGGGCAGTCGTTGAAAAATGCACTTGATACGAGCGATATGATATCCTAATCCAGAATATAATTGTACGTATCTTTATCAGTATTCTCGTTACGTTATCGTAATTGTACTAAGCATTCGTGTTATCATACCAGAAAGAAGAATATGAGGTAACATTTGGCGCACCGAATATCGCAAGCGACATTTTACTTTGCCAGTAATTCGTATTCCTTCTTATAATTTTTTTCAAATTGTTTATAAAAAATTCTTTAAGACAATCAAATCGCTCTTAAGGAAAGTACCCGGTGAAATCCTTAAGAATGTAATTAAATCGCTTATTAATAAAAATTACAGAAATAAAAACTTTTTTTTGCTCGAGGATGTCAATACACATAGAAATTATATTATTCAAGTAACAGACAAAGCAGTCTTACATAAATAAAATTGCATTTTCTCGGATCTCATGTCAGTACTATACGGACGCTATCGCCTTTACGCTTAATGAGAAAATATTTCAAGAGTATACCCGTCACAGTACCTGTCTTGCATAATTTCTACGGAATATTCTTGTCACTTGATGCAAATTTCTGTGTACGTGTTTAACGAATGGCTTTCTATTTTCGCAACGCTATATTAAGCAAACACTAACACACCTGTGTGCCACGTGTCCGTTCCAATTCGTTACAGCCGCTATAGCCTAAAGACTGTCGCGTATAATCGTGTGACCGATTAAAAATCATTACTGAGCGATGATTGCAAAAGCGGCTTGGAGGAAAGCTCGGAACGAAAGCAGAATTCAAGTTCGGCGCGATTTAAATGAGCAAGTGCACGCGTAATGGAGAGACGCATTGAACGAGTGTCGAGAATCGAGTAAATCTATACAACAATGAATCGTTTAGTGCACATGCACTGGCCGCTATTCTTGCTTTCGACTGCAAGGACAAATTCCACATTCCGCGAAGCATTTAATGGCCGGTAAATCGAGCAGCAATGAGTCGACTTACGCTCATTCAACGCGATTCCCGTATCGGCTACTGTTTTTGCTCCCCATTGTGTCGCAGTTACTTTGTTACCGTAAACAATGCAGATATTTAAAATGAAAAACAAAAAACGCGAAAGATGCTTATTCAAAATCACAATTGACGAGATTTATTTTCCCAATATTTTTTTCGTCGAGGGTACGTCAACACATCTGCATCGACGTTTACCTCGAATTCGCATAAATCTCGCTCTTTATTACTTTAAACAAAAACTTGCGCTATTTACATAATGATAGCGTGTATGTGTGTTACGTGAATCAGCACAATACAAAAAGCACATAAATCCAGTTCAAATCTATGCCAGTCGTGGTGGGCATCTAAATACTCGATAAATGTAAATGCGCGGCATTTACATGATAAACTTCGTTACATTTTCGCGTACGTGCAGTTTACATTGCGTGAAAATACGTTGAATTATTCATACGTTACGGTTTTTGTTTCCGAGGCGCACGCATACCGAGCGAACGCATTTTCGTTTGAAATTAGCGTAACGTAAACAATGTAAAGTTAATGTCTACTTTTCATATTAGTATATTACTTACATTTAACTTTGAACACGCTTTCTGTTTCAAGTCCTGGAAACTCCGGCAGGCAATGCCGATTTTTCGCGTACGACTCACATCCGTCACTTTGTAGCCTTTGAGCTGAAATGAATTTGCCAGATGGAAAATCATAAATTAATTATAACGATAAAGAATTTTACACAGGTGACTTTTTAGAAATATTTAACGCAGTCACAAAGAACTGCCGTTTTAATTTAATATTTTATATAAATGTATAATAAAGCGCTCTGTGCTCTGTAATCAAATATGCAATTTATAAGCTCCTTCTGACGTATAGAATAATAAATTTAATAAATAAAAAATGATATAATATGTTTATATTTATTTAAAAGTACAATATAAAAAAAAATATATATATATATAATGTATATTTAAAAGTATAATATAAAATAAATTAAGCATTAATTATTAAATTAATGCTTATCGAGAGAGAGCGTTAGGCTGCGCCAGTAAAATAAATTACATTAAGAGATTATTCGGGTATTATCAGATTATTTCGGACCAAGTAACCGCGTAATTGCACTCAGCATCACGTTCAAGGCCATCGGGTTTCAGAGCATTGCGCGTGCACAATTTCTTCGAGTGACCCACATTTTATATTCAATGGCGTCCAGTCGAGGCCACTCGACACGTCACATCGAAATGCAAATGTCATGAATAATGAAGCCGTTGATACTAAAATTCGTCAAATATCCTCATACGCGCCATTATCTATATACACGCATATATATGTATATTGTTGACGACAAAATGACAGATGGGATACGCCAAATCGTGATATGCCATCAAATGTCAGCATTCTCGCGTGAAAATATTTTTCAGAATAAATCTTACATGTTATATCAGAAGAATAAATACAGAAGTAGTATTGGTAAACATATAGCAGTGTAGAGTATATAAGCGCGGTAAAAGTAGCAAATACTTCACTATACTGAACACTTGAACATTATTATGAATCAGTGACAGTTAAAGAGGGAGATCTTTTCATATATTTACATAGTTCAAGTCTTACTTAATCCCGATTTATGAATATTCATTCAAATAAATATAATTGTTTGAAGACAACTACAATTTTTTTTTTATTATTATTTAAAATATTGAAGAGAAAGAGAAGCCACGTCTTGAAACAAGAGATATTGCCAGTCTCTCAAGAATGCAGTTGAAGCGTGCATTCCACTTTGTACTCCGATATGTCAGGCGTGTTTATCGCGCAACTGGCATGCAAGATAAGCGCAATAAGCACGTGTTGCGTACCTCGCTTTTGCAGGACGAGATGTCCGTCAGACGGCGAAAGCAGTCGGCGATGAGAGACATGTTTCGTCGACGGAGACTGATGACAGTCACCTGGCGGAGAGAGATAGATAGAGAAAGAGAGACAGAGTGAAGAGAGAGGGAGAGAGACGAGGGCGAACCCCTTCACCCGTATTGCACTGCAGCTCCAAACTCTCCTCGACGCTCGCTCTTTACACGCCGCCGCTGCCGCCGCCGCCGCCGCCGCCGCCGCCGCGTTGCCCCACTCACACTGACCCTGACACTGTCGCTCTTATCGGACGTTCACGGACATTCGCGGATAAGACTCGCGCGAATGCGGGAGAACGGAGTGAGAACGCTCGCGAAGAGGGACAAAGTGGGGAAAACGCGAAGAGAGAAAGAAAAATCATTGAATGGGAGGAGTATATAGGCAGACAGTGAGCGTAGCGAGGAACAACTGTTGCCGCATCAGGTACCAGACAGACTACCAGTAACGGGGAACTGGTCGTGAGGCACGGTAGTGGGGTCGCTGTGAAAACGGCAGCTACCACGCAAGTACTGTGGAAACTGGTACGTAAGGACGAAGGTCGGCGGAAAGAAGGGTGTGGTGGGGTGATCGAGTGAGAAGGAGAAAGAGAGAGGAGAGAGAGAGAGAGAGACTAGCGGTTCCAACACCAGCGGGACACGAGGAAAGAATGCGTCCCGGTTGGCGTGTAGGAGACGGTAAACCGGTATACGTACATATATACCGGAAGACGCGCCTGCGAACTGGAGGCCAGCGGAGGCTCGATTTGCGTTCTGATATGTAACAGAGGGCAGCATTTGATAGGAGGGCAGACGGTACAAAGATACTCGCAGATACCGACGCCTCCGATGTGAATACTTGAATACTAGAAAAGAAATATTTTTTTGCATTAGTAATCATAGCGTTATTGATTAAAGACGCAGTTACGTAGCTCGAGATACAAGTATCTGAGAATGTATTTACAGATTTTATAAAAAAATCGAAATGTAATTAAATGTAGATACTCCATGATTTGTATAATTTCAAATATAGATATGTGGAAACCAATGTCATTAATTAGTTTTAAAATATATTTACATTTGGCTATATCTTCATTTAGTTATTTTTAAAGATAAAAATATAAATTAATATGAATAAATTGCATTTTTATATGTTAAGATTTATAGGATAATTAATTTTACATTTTATTTATACATGAATTCTAATTAAATTAAGTTTATGAAAATTTAAATTGAAAATGTAATTATTATAAAATTGTAATAATGTAAATAGAATGTAAGTAAAATATATATTATGTATATATGTAAATTAAATTTTAATTAAAATTTAATGAGAGACAATGTGTTAATTTTTTAATTAAGATTAATGGATGAGTAGTTAAGATACGATCTGATTCAGATTTTTTTAAATATTTTAATAGTTCAAAATAACGCCACTGCTACATCTTTATTATTTACATATTAAAACTTCTAGATTGGAGAGGCATTTAATCTTATATAACGTGCACACATCAAGTCTTATTCAAATCAATTTTAATTTGATTATAATATGATTTTTGCGAAACGCCAAAGAATCGAAAACAAAACCGTGATATAAGAAAATAGACCTTAGCAGAAGATGAAAACAATGAAAAAAAAAAGAAATGTGCGCTAGAATAATAACGAGACATATTTGTAAATTTTACGAAAATTTCGAAGGTATACTTGTAGACTTGTAATAATTAAAAAGATTTTCGAGCAAGCGCAGCCGTAGAAGATCTAATTGTTTTTGATAGTGATTGAAAGCAATTTCTTGCAATGGTGCCAAGCAATGTATTTAATTATAAGCATTTTTATATCTATCATAGTACTCATGGTCTATGTTTTGAAATATTGATAGAGAAAAAGAGAAATTAAGAGAGAGAGAGAGAGAGAGAGAGAGAGAGAGAGAGAGAGAGAGAGAGATTGAGAGACAAAGATGAAAGAAAATTGATAGGGTCATTCGGATAAAAATTCGAAGAAGAGTATTGAATGTTGTAGGAACAATAATAGTATTATCTATGCGAATTAGAGAAAGGCAGGATCTATGCAACTTTTCTAAAACTTTAATGCCATTGCTAATGACACGCATAAGGAGCACTTACTAAGGATTTACTTAGAAGAAATCTACGATCGTGATAGAGAAAACAGCCTGACTTTTCTATACAAGGAAAGCCATCCCGTCGGCAAGATGCAATTAGTTATATACTATTGCGAAAGAATGTAATCCTCTTGTTGTGCTCACGATAAACATTCCATAGAACGATGTGCTTCGCGTAAATACATATGTACGAACAAGCGTCGTTTAAAGTTAGCATCGCTTAAAGCTACAAAATCCGAGAAACGCGCATATGTAAATACTGCATACCATGAGATACATTATTATATAATTTGTTGTAATTCTGTATGTCTCGACATTTGACGTCATTAATGGAATGGGTATTTACAGAATCGATAAGTCCGGTCCGGCCGTCTAACTCGCGCTTGATAAATGTTTTCCCACATTCAGTCATTTCTCCCGTCTGTTAATCATAAGCGATAAAATTTAATAGATGCACATTATGAAGTATGCGAATGTAAATAGAAAAAAAAAAGAAAAGAATAGATATGAATGTCCGTGCAATAATTAACATGCAGTCTCATGTTATCTGATAATAATAGCTTTTGTATTAGCGGAAATTATGTTTATGCCGTGAACGACTATGTTATTGAATAATAATTTATAAATTAAAATAGTATTATGAAGAGAGAGAGAGAGAGAGAGAGAGAGAGAGAGAGAGAGAGAACATTATATCCATTGTATAATTTACATTCAGAGTTTGCAAAGATATTTAAATATTGAGCATTTATTAATAACGTAAATAACAAAAGAATTAACCGCATCGCAAGAAAAATAAGGTACAGTTTAATAATTATTTTATATAGCTTTTCAAAGAGTGGCAAATAACTCGATAAAAGTTGTTAGGAATAATTAAAGAAACAAAATAAATAAATTGCAGCCTTGGTCATAAGCAACTCCACAAATTTACATAAACATTCTATAACTAACAAAAAGTAAATTAAAAAATTTTAATTGTGTTAAAAAATAACATTTATTTTTATAACAATTTTAATATTTTGTTAGTCCTCCTTTGGCTTTTATTGTCGCCTTTTTTTGAAGAAAGTACAATAAATTGAGAGTGCTTTGTACTTTTGGCCAAGGCTGCATTGTATCGATAGAAACTCTGAGTACATGCAGCTGAGAGCAAAAAGTAATTTATAATACGTCAGAAAAATGCCTCGACAAAGCATTGGGAGGAATTGCTTCGGGCAAGGTTAAAGGGAAACAACAAGACTACGGGCGTTACCTTCGTCATGAACACCTTCTCCGCGTCTTCTTTTTCATGTTTATAATCGACCTCGATATATGTGCATAAAATTCGACGGAAGGCACCTTTTGCAACGCCTCTTTTTTCAACACGCTCAACTCGAATCAGAGAAATATAGTGTTTTAAAGTATTCGAATCGAAATTAAAAATTACGGTAACGAATTTTTCATACGATTGGAAAAGAGTGTTATTATTTGCGATTACTCTTGCGTCAGAAATCAATAATTATCCATAATTACAGATTATTGTTGCAAATAAGATGCGATAAATGATGTATGCAAGCACTATGTATGAAGTTGCACCTTGATCTGTCTTATTATTTGGAGTCGTTGCTGAAAGTAATAAGTAGGAACGGACAAAAACGCTGATATATGAAAATACATGAAGCATCGCCATATAATAGCTTTGTTTGTTATTTATTGCATACTTTATTAATTTCATTCATGTATAAGACTGATAGATCAGATATCAAGTATTATAATTTTTGCTGAACTGATTTTGTAAAGACACACATATAAAATCAGGTCAGCAAAAGAAAATTATACTTGATACTTGATCTATCAATCTGTATATATACAGGGTGTCTCGTACTCAATGGTACAGCGCTTGTGGGCAGGTAGTGTAGACCAAACTGAACAAAAAAGTCCTCTACCATTTTGCGATCTTCAAAATAGTTTTTCGAGATATTAATATATAAAGCTCGTCGAATCTGAACGCGCGGCGCGATACGCCCGCCCGCCGCGGACCGCGGTCACCTCCCCCGCGCGCCTAGTTGGCGGCGCGTGGTGGGGGTAACTGATTGTCAAACGCACGGCAATAGATTACCCCCACCACGCGCCGCCCACTAGGAGCGCGGGGAAGGTGCCTGCGGTCCGCGGCGGGCGGGGGTATCTCGCCGCGCATTCAGATTTGACGAGCATTATATATTAATATCTC
>NW_012026841.1:765945-768927 GCF_000956235.1 Wasmannia auropunctata | reverse complement strand
CTTCCGATCTATATACAGGGTGTCTCGTACTCAATGGTACAGCGCTTGTGGGCAGGTAGTGTAGACCAAACTGAACAAAAAAGTCCTCTACCATTTTGCGATCTTTGCAATAGTTATCGAGATATTAATCATTTTAAAAAAAGAAAAAATTATAATGGCCAAGTTTTTGCTTCACTATGATTCTATTGATCATTTTAATAACTTTAAGTCTGTTTTACGAAACTTAAAGTTATTTGAAAAGACAATGACATTAAACTTTGGCTACATATAATTTTGAATAATTTAAACGATTTATTTAAAAAATATTTTTCTGGTTTGGAATAAAATATTTTTGTCTCTACTCTCTATGTCTAATCAAATACTTGGCAATTTGTATGATCTCATACTTGTTTTTGGAAAACTTTTATTTGTTAAAATAATATTTTTGGTTTAGATAAGATGTACCTAATGTACGATATACTTGTATATACTTGGCGTAAATTTTTTTTAATGATTAGTATCTCGATAATTATTGCGAAGATCGCAAAATGGTAGAGGACTTTTTTGTTCAATTTAGTTCACACTACCTGCCCACAAGCGCTGCTACCATTGAGTACGAGACACCCTGTATATAATAAATTAAGTATAATAAAATTTGTAAAATTTATATTTTTATATTATAAGTATAAATATTGATTTACTTATATTATTTGAACTAATTCTAGTCATATGTTCATTAAACATATTTTATCAAAATTCAAAAAATTTAATGTAATAATAGAGTTATATTTGATATAGTATAATAAGAAAATATCTAAGCAACTGTTATTTCTTTCTAGATCAGTAGGTGGAATTCGCGTATCATTGTATAATGCAATCACGGAAGAAGAGACAGAAATATTGGCCAACTATATGAAATGGTTTTATGATAAACATTGCAAAAAAGCTGAAAACTAAGTTTGAATAATGGCAAAAATTAAATTTCTTGATGAAAATGAAAAAATGAAATATTAAAAAATGTTACTTATACATTTGCATTAAATATACATTTGCATTAATTTTCTGTATAATAATTTTTCATGTGCAAAGCATTTTAGATTTATCTTGTTATATTAACAATGTTAACAAATATTAGAATTTAAGATTTGTACTAATCTAGCTCTTATCAGAGCAAGACACATGATGGAAATACAATATGTAATATTCTTTTTGAAATTAATTTGATGACATCTATCTATAACAGCTTTTGTCCACCAGAATAAACAACAAATTTTGAGATAAAAATTCATTTTATTTTTTCTATAAAACTTATATATATATTCATCAATAAACATATTTTACTTTAAAGTATTTTTGTATTCTTTCGCTTATTCAACTGAGATAAGAATGTGTTAAAATCTTTCACATTATAGGTTGCGTTCTGTTTTAACGCTCATGCGCTGTAAGTATGATATGATGATTCGTCCTTATTTTACATTTGATAAACAACAAGAATAAAATGATTCTGTGAACGCTGTAAGCGTCAAAAGCGTGAATAGCGGAACGCAGCCATAAAATTATCAATTAATTTTATTAATAAGTGTAATAACAAAATCGATAAAGATAAAAGGATATGTAAGAGCTGTAATTGGGGTGCAGTATTGAATTATCTATATATACAAAGTTTAGTATTAGTAGTAGTAATAGTAATAAAAGAGTAGGCCTACGAAATACCCTAACATCATCTACCATACTCCATTCACAGCAAGAGCATACCCAATTTCGACGAAATTGAAGTATAATAAAAAGAATAATCTGAAAAAATTTAGGAAAATATTTTAGGATATTCCAAAGAGTGCTTAAATTGCCGTTTTGATATTGACAATAGTTTAGATTGTTAAGAAGAAAATGCATTTTTTCCAAAAAGTACAAATTTTGACTACTTGTTAGTTGTAGTAATTGCACAAATAAAAATTAATAGTTGCGTATTTTTTTTAACACTTTATGTTTTTTCTATGGACTCAAAACTATGAAAAAAAAAACGATACTTAATGTCAAAAAGTTTATTAAAATAATTAAAAACTGAGTGGAAAAAGTGGGATGCTGAGCGTCCCGTAATGACGCAGGGTTAAACAATCGTTTACTGGTAATTGTTCAGCGATTAATGCAGTGACTTTAATATCTCTTAAGCAATTGCTCTGTTAGAATTATATAACATTATATTAGTAACTATTCAATATTGCATGACTCCAACAGTGACAGTACTACATGCAAATAATGAGTCGATCTCTCATTATTAAAATAAGTAATATATTTTTCAGGTTTTAACATTATTTTGTGTAACCCCTATATAATAGAAGGTATTCCGTTTTAGTTGCACACCTCAAATATTTAAAAAATAAGACATTTTGAAAATTGTACTATTTATTCTTTTAGTAATTTTAAAAATTTCCACTTTTGCAATTTTAGAAGTCAACAATTTTTATTTATAAAACCAAGGAGCAGAACTAATTAAATAAGCAATAATAATTGTTAAATATCTCGTAAACCATGAACTTTAAATCACATATCTTACATCTCTAGCTAAAAAAAACGAATAACTCAAAAGCAGGAAAATCATCCCTTGCATTCGACACTTAAGAAAGGTTTGAAAATCGAAAAATTAATCATTGCCATACGCAAAGGGTGGTTTTCCTGCTAAGGGATTGCAGCTTAATAATCGGTTTATGTATATTCCAAGAGCTCATAAATCAACAGATAACTTTCCGTCATGAAATTATTTATTTTTTTATTATCTTTTAAATTATTTATTTTTTGATTAATTATCTTTTGATTAATAATTTTTGATTAATATATAGTTCTCTCTTGAGTGCCAAAGGGATGATTTCCTTGCTAAGAGATTACAGTTCATAAATAAAGTATTACATATATTTTTGTAGCACATTAATGCTGAAAATATGATTTAAAGAAATTGTAGATTTAATGCTACTTTCCATGAATTATTTCTAGCCCAAACTAGTTTTG
>NW_012026841.1:740503-765925 GCF_000956235.1 Wasmannia auropunctata | reverse complement strand
ACTTGTATATACTTGGCGTAAATTTTTTTTAATGATTAGTATCTCGATAACTATTGCGAAGATCGCAAAATGGTAGAGGACTTTTTTGTTCAGTTTGGTCCACACTACCTGCCCACAAGCGCTGTACCATTGAGTACGAGACACCCTGTATATACACACATAGTACGTTTTACAAAATTACTTTATATATAATTCAAATTTATGACACAATAGTGTACATAGAAGGAAGTATACTAGGAAAAACCACATTACTAATGTCTAATCTCTTAACGGTAATTTATCTGAAACATATTATACGTTAAAGTGTTCTTCCGGTTATTACATATAATTGAATGCCTAAGAATTGTTGCGAATCATCGTATAAATCTTTTCTTACAAACAGTGTCACGAATCTAATGTAGATTTTCCATCGACATGACAAATAATTTTCCATCATTCGCATTAGTCATATATCTGCGTCGCGAAATAACGTGTCACTCAATATTAGCGAAGCTATAATGCAAGAGGAACGTGTTCGTAGGGAGCGGCGTATTACAATTTTGAAAAATAAACTTCGAAAGTAACCAAACCAGCATTTCGTGAGAAATCTCGAGCGGTAGTCCAAACATATATAATAAAGCCTTTAACTAAGAGGAAGTAAGAAAGGAGGGGAGGCACATATAATATATATATACAGGAGCGCGCGAATGTACATGTCTGGAAACTTTAAAGACGATGTTATTATCTAGAAATATGAATATAAGTACAATCGATCTTCGTTACGCCAAGTTTCACAATGACAATGCACAAATATTCTCATAATCCTCGGTATTACAAGAATTCTCGGATCATCACGAAGTCGTGTAGTACGAATAGTACTATAAGCAGAGATCATATAAATTATGTAAATTAGTACGTAGTATATAACTTTGTATCTCTTTTCTAGGACGGCGATTAAAGCGTGGATTCCCCTATGCTTTACCGAGTATTGATTCTGTACGTTTTGTTCGACGCTCAAAGTATTCGCGCCGGATCGTTTTATGTACTACATTCCATTTTTTTCATATTTTTATTATGCTTTTTCTGATGCAATTAAATTACACCATGACAATAAAAAAAATACTTGCTCCTTTCATGGCCAGCCCATAATTCCCAATATAAATTTATGTTGCAATACGACTTATATATTCATAAGCGAAATAAGCTAACAAAATATTTTAAAAGGTTAAATTCAGGCTCAAAAACTTTTATACTTTATGACTCCAATTTATTTTATTCTCTTATAAAATCTATTCTTTCGTTTTTTGTATCTATACAATGCTTTATAAAAAAATTTATATCTTTGATGCATACTTTTCTAAATTGTGGATTTTTAATCGTTTTTAAAGTTTCAAGAAAAAACCTTTTAAATAAATAATCACACAAATTAAATATTTCATTAACCGTACTAATATAATTTTTTCAAAGTCCAGCAAAACAACGAGTCACGATAATGGCAAAATGACGCAATAAAAAAAGAATTTGATTGCATTGACTGGAAATCTGATAGTCTCAATATAGTATGTTTGTTCGAAAATTGACAAGATAAAATTCTGATGGTTTCTTGTTTTGTTAGATAATTCTAGCAATGCACATTGTACTTCACTTTCTTATCCTCGTTATTGTCACGTGAAGTAGCATCGTTTATTTCATTTTATTTCATTAGATTACACGTAGTTTTAGTATTTCGTCCAAATTATACACACAAATATGTGTGGTTTTGGGTGGGCCCTGGTAAGGCACCCCAAATTTTTGGCACTTTACTAAAAAAATCACCTTAAATTCAATAAACCAGAATTTCTTGTTGTGTAATCGAGTGTTTCTTAAATAATTAATACATTTTAGCACAGATTTTTACATAAATAATTCAAGAAAGAAACAAAGACTTTTGACTTTTCTGAAAATACTTCATTCAAGCAGAGGTAAGAAAGGGGAAGTTTTAATAACACAAATGTTTTCTATTGTTGTATGTGCGAAATAATATATTTTCTGCATATGTACATATAGCGTGCAGCATGAATATTAATACTAATACAACGTGAAGTCAAATACAGTTTATTCTACTTGTTAATAATTGAATTTAACTATCAATGATTATCGAAAGAAAAGGTGAATAATATCAATGGCAACGATCTTATTGTTAGTTTTAAATCTTGGACACCGTAACTTTCCAAGTAGCAAAATGACGTTAAATGACGTCTTATAATAATGTCTTAATGACGCCTTTAACGTTAATTAAACGATATTAAGACGTAATTTAACGTCACCTTGTTATTTAGTCACACCGGAAAGAAAACGTTGCGTGTTTTCCGACTAGGATTAATGTAATGAATTATAATTTAAAAATTTGTATTTGCGGCTGAAGGAAGACTTAGTAAATTCAAAATGTTCCGCTTTAATTTTATCGAATAAAATTATATAATTATATTACATTTTTGTTTGCTCGTTTATTGATTTTTTTCTCCTCTATTTTATATTTTAATATTTTTTATTTAAATGTTTTTTTATATTATATTTTTAAAAATATTTATTTATATCTTAATTTATAACATTATTAATAACTTTTGTTTTAAAAAGATGTTTAAAAAATTGGTTATAATATAAGAAAGAGATACAAAATCTATAATATCCATCTGTTATAACCTTTTCGCTCAAAAAATGAACCGAAACGTACGGATTTATGAATTAAATGTCTTTTTTGTCTTAATCAATTGTATTAAATTATTATTGCGCATTATTTACCTTGTTGATTTATATTCGCCGCTTCCTTCAGTCATTATATATAATAAAAAGTTAAAAGATTTTTTAATTATATTTTTATTATTCATACATTTGTGAATATCATTTACAATGAATTTGTGTATTATCGTGTATTACATCGAATATGCTTTTGTGTTTTAAATATTTAATACACTTTTTATATGCTTTATATTTTAATACTATATCTGAAAAAGATAATATTTAAAAGAGATTGTTCAATTTGTTGGAAGTTACGACGAACAATTGACGAATGCTTTCCCGATGATCGAGTTAACAAATCGCTTGTTAAGCCAACGCTTCATATTTCAAAATGTTTGACAATAGCTTTTGTTGGGTAAGTGGCGAAATGGTGTCATTTGTAATCGATAACGGAAGCATGATATACGCTTTATTGTCTTATTATTAATTTTTCATCTTAACAGAAATAAAGTTAGTTAAACGCTCTAATTTTTAACTATTCATTTTGTTGTTATAAATATTTACCGTGTCAAAAAGTTCGATGATTTTTGCGAAAAAATACCACATCAAGTGCCTCGTGATACCTGTACATCCAACATATATATTTAAGAGTTTTAATAATCATATATAATTTTGACAAATATTAAAAAATTGTTGAAATTAGAATTAAATTCAATATTGTTAAAAATTATGAGAAAGATATTTACCGCTACTTGTACATTTATGTCAGGTGATAAATGATTATCCATGAGCAAAAAATAAATATTTAATATCGACGTTCAATATCTGAAATCGACGAATATTTTATAGATTCTTATGTATTTCAAAACGTATGTGACAAATTTATAGTTTGATTAAATTTAATAAAACTTTATTTTTTCCTTATTCATATCATATAGTTAATAATCGTATCATATGTTTTAAAGCGGTTTATTCAGTCTTTTGAATATAAAATGTAAGAAAACGTGAAATAGAATATTTATATATCGTGATTGTGCATTTATATGTTTTTCTTCCTTTAACACTTATTAAACACTAATGAAATGGGACTATATTTACAGGAAGTTAAACTTACCAGAGATGTTAACCAAATGCTGAATAGTACTTGAAATGCATTATATCCGATCATAATGTTATTTAGCTAAAAGGCTGGCCTTTTTTTCATCATTTTTTCCAGCTTTTAAGACGAATATCAAATACGCGCTAACAATACATAACATAGGATTCGGAGATTCCATTAAAGGCCAAGTATCTACCATTGGATCTGTCGTAGAGGAATGTAATTTATTTATTTTTGGCAAATTTTTAAAAAGCAAAATGTATTTCTTCTATATATATTTGTATTGTGTATAAATAGATATTAGTGCATAACAGTTGCATTAATCAATTATATTCAATGCAAGAGAATAAAAATAGTTATGGTAATATACATATAGTTTACCTATATCAGAATGTACGCAGAAATTGTCTGTTAAAATTTATGTTAATCTTCTGTGAAATATTAAGCGAATTACGTTTACAGTTACTATATCACAAAATATTAGTATTATGATGTATGTATCATTATACACGTTATAAAAAGATTTTGTCACGTTTCGTGATTTGTGTGATTTGTCTAACAAACAAAATGAAATATATACGAATACATCAAGTGCGCTAATCACCTAACCAGAAATTTTATAGATCCAACTAGAAAATATTAATCGAATCCGTAGTTAAGTCTATCAAATATTCTAATTATAAATCGAATATTATTATTATAGTCAAGAATTCTGTTTAGTTTCATCAAAATTCATTCAATCATGTTTGTTGGTACAAACAAACTGTTTTTTTTTTCAATGGGCTAACGTAAATTATGACTAATCAAAACATGATTTTTTAAAATCATTTTGGGGCCATTTTGATATCATTTTTTATGTCATGATGATTTGTTGTTCTGTTTGGATACGAATTATTCGCAGGATGCAATTAGAAGTGAATTGAAAAAAAATTAATCTAAATTATGCATAGCTTTTCCTTTTCCAAATGATAAGCCTCCAAATAACTTAACAACAGTGATGAAAGAAAAGATACCGGTCTGAAAAAAACTCTTTGTCGATACGTTGCTGTTACTACTGCTCCGGAGGACGTCTACGTCATTTGCGAAAGGGGGAAAGAACCGTGGCGTACCGTGCATCCGTCGTGCAGTAGATACGAACTGTCACTCCGCACACGGTGTTCAAACGGCGTTAACTTGCATCGGAGACTAATCTCCGCTCTATTCATCTATACTGCTTCGCCGGTGTTTTCTTATTTTCCAGTTTTTTTGCGTCTTGAATTAATCTTTATACGCATAATCCGCCTGATCTCGCTCGCCATTCCGATACTGCGAACGATCGTGTGAACAACGGGGCCCGTGCAAGAGAGAGAGAAAGTACTGGTGGACGATAGGCACCGATAATAAAAAAAAGTCGAACCGTGTGACGAAAAGAAAGGAAAAGTAAAAAGTCTAATCCAGCGACGAAGATCCGACAGGTTTTATTGGAAAGGCGCAAATTGATCAGTGGACTTTGGTCAAAGATCTTTCGGGATCGCGAGACGATCGGAGACAGCTGTACATATCGCCGATTACCCTAGCTTCGGCTGGTGGCAAGAAGATTCTGGTCGAGATTCAGTGACGGATTTTGTTCTGTGAGTATTAATTATTATAATTCAGTATCAATAAATTATAGTTGTATTTCGCAAAAATATCTTGTTCAGATGACAAGTTGGAGAACATCTACTGTTGACCGATCTGTTTTTCTCGTATTATTTTGAGTTTAATCAAGCAGCGTTGTACGCATAAAAAATAAATTAAAATAAGTTTCAAATTTAATCAAGTTATGATTATTAATTTTGACAGGGTAAAACTCATTTTTTCATAATATTATCTAATTTTTCATGTTTTTAAACTGTATCATAAATCGTTATATATCAAAAATAGTTGACTACGTTTTACATTACAATTTAAAGAAAAATAAAATAATGAATATAGAAAAATAAAATAATGAAATATAGAAAAAGAAAATAGTGAATTTAAATCTTGTAATTTTCTGCACAAATAAAATCACGTATCGATTCATTCACTTGGACTGACCACGTGGATTCAACGTACGTGCTTTAAACATTTTATAGAATATGTAACTTCTATTTCCAAGTACCATTTTGAAAATGTGCATAGATATTTCCACTTTAATTTTAATGCACGATAAAATAATGGGAAAAATTTGATAATTATTTTAAATTAAAATTGATTAGTAATATATTGAGAAAAGATTAAGTATAAATATTAAACTAGTTGAAATAAAGTAATAATGTAAAATATAAATTAACTTTTATCCTTCAATGTTTGTTACTTATAAAAGAAACAAAATTCTTACTTAACTTTGTTTTATTTCATATATATCTTTTAATTTAACTTTTCACCTTTTTTTTCTCTAAACTTTAGCTTTGTAGACTCATGCACTTAATTTGATTCTTAACCTTTAAACTACTATATCGGTCTCACAGACCGCTATTGAAACGTTACTTGTCAACCATTTTCTTATTTGTCACCATTTAAATATATTTTATTTCTATTGTATACGAGATTTTTTTGTTAACCCTTACATTGAAACATAGTTTTCTTGTTCCCCATCATAAATATTCAGAAAATATACATTTTTATTATAAATAACTTATAAAATTAACGAGAGCATAATAGCGGTTTGTCGGACCAACATTGTGATTAATGTGATTTTTTTGGGAGTGGTGGTTTAAAGGTTAATAAATTAATTAATTTAATATTTTAATAAAACAAATTATTCTCATCTTTTTATTATAAAATTGAGTAAATATTTAAATAAAATTTTATAAAACAAAAATCCTTTATTTTAAAATCTCAAATCAATTTATTTCTGGATTTTTTTCTAAAACCAGAGAGAAAGAGAGAGAGAGAGAGAGAGAGAGAGAGAGAGAAAGAAATACATTAAAATGTTAATATTTGCACAGATATAAACATTTGATTATATTTCAGTATTATAATAAATGCTCTCCTGGCTTCTGTTAAATTGAAATTTCACTGTGCTTTCTTTATATGTTTTAATTACGTTACAAATTTTATTTGTATTATTATTTATTTATTTATTTTGTATTATTATACAATAATTATAATTTGAATAAGAGCCTATGTGAATAATAGGTTCAAATCCTGGCTGAGGTATTATTTTTCGCAATTAGTTTTTTTCAGTATTTTAAAATAATAAGCTTCAATTTATTACGAATTGAAGATTAAAATGATATCTTTATTCCAATCTCAGCTAATGATTGCGTTGCGAGTTCAAACATTTAATCGGCGCGCAGTTTAACGGCTGAATATGGAATTAAGAAATTTATATAGAATTCGTTAGACTAGATTTAAGGTCATCCAGCCGTCGCAGAAGGCGCTCACGAATCAGTTTTGTATTATATTATATTAATATTTATATTATTATTTATTAACAATAAAATTAAATTTGTGATATTTAAAATTTGACTATTGTAGTGTTTAATACTATGCATATTTTTATTCACACAATATTTATTAAATTGTTTGCTAAGCCGAGATATCGCAATTATTTTTTTTGTACGCAATATCAACGTATCAAAATTATTAAAGAATACGTGCCTATTTATCTATCTACTTATCTGTCTATTTGTTACGCTAAATAGTTCTGCTCAATTGAATCACATAAGTATAGTTTACCTCTCTCCGTTTTAAGTTTATTTGATTTGATCAATTACTACGTAGTTTTACATAAGTAAAGTGAATTCACTTACGAAATAAATTGAGAAACAAAGGAAAACATTATGATATTAAAATATCTTCATAAATGCATTTTTTTTATATGGCAAGACTCTATCAAATACTGTGTACCTTCACTTATATCTTATATGCCAATCTCTCAGGTTCAACGAAATTATCAGTGAACGGTTCCCAAATCTTTTGCATTCCAATGAATTTCATTAATGCGTAAATATTTGTAGTTTCCTTAGATTTTTCTTTCATTTTTAATTGGTCGCATACTTTATTAAAAAATATAAAAAATGAATGGCTAATCCAGTTAATCACGCATACCGTAGCAAACTTTAATTTTAAATTATAATATTTCCTATATATTTACATTGTTTATTTTAATGTATATATATATATATATATTATATATGCAATATAGATTGATTTATGTGCAATCCACCAAAATTTTTTAATTTTCATTGGTTTTCAATGTTCCGTTTTTTTATGGTATTTACGTAATATACGCGCACGCATTAGAGATTATTTTAATTTTACGCATTAAATGTGGGAACGAGTACGTACAGTTAATAAATAATTTTTAATTTACAGCAAAAACTTCATTTGTTCGGAAAACGCATTAAATGTGGAACCGAGTACATACAGTTAATAAATGATTTTTAATTTACAGCAAGAACTTCATTTGTTTGGATTATTTAAATTTTATAAACAATTAATTTACATACAATTACATTACTTCTGCAAAACGCACATTCAATCGCTGTACATGGTTTTCTATATAAACTCGCAGATAAGGCGATGGCATGTATACCGGTTTCTACGGACATTTCACAATTGTTTTGTACAATGAGAAATGCGATTCGTGTATTCAATGACCCTTTTATGCCCCTGGTATATATTCAAGAATTAGCAACCGCAGGATATGTCGTTCCAAAAGAGTAGCATACATATTAATGTTACCGCGGCAACATTAAGAATATATATACATATGCACATATATATATATATATATATATATATATGTATGTATATATATATACATATAAAATATAAATTGTCGACCGATCGCGAAGCCAGACAATTTTCTCGCGAGTCTCGATGCCGAAGGACGCGTGAATGGGCAGCCGGAACTTTTTAAGGACGCGGCCGAGAAAGTCACTGACTTCAACGTACGGCTGATAATGACGTATCATTATTTTATTTAGCTACCTATCGACCGCAAAATTAGTTATACGTACGTTCGGAGCGCAAATAAGGAAGCGCATCGAACAGTTCGAAGGTCCCATACGTTGAATTGAAGTATATTAAGTCAAGCGAGCTGAAAAAAATCCGAGGACGTTACAACAAAAGAGATCTTTGAGGGAGCTCAAACTCCGATATAAGATGTATCCGATATAAGATAAATAACTCGCGCCACTCAACAGGGTGTCGGTCGTATTTAAAATAATTCGGTCGTAAATAAAATAACATTATTCAAAATATGTATTTTAAATACAAAAAATAAAAGACTTATTTAGTATTTATTATTTTAAATAATTTTTTTCGATCTATTTTTTATTTAATATTTTAAATATATTTTTGGAATTTGTTTTATATTTATCATTATAAATAAATCAGTTTTTTACTGGCCTCTGCGATATTTTATTTAAATAAATTTCTGGAATCTATTTTAAATTTGTTATTGTAAATAAGTTGTATCAGTTATTTTACCGACTCCTGCTCAACAAAGCTATAAAAATTTTTCTGCTGTAAAAATTTTGCAAAATTTAGTAACTAACTACTTCCCACTAATCGGTTAAGTGTCTTGAACATTATTTCCATTTAAATTCTCCCAAGCGTTTCAATTAAACGTTCGGTGTACCTTTCATTCGCCAATTATCGAGACAGCACACACGCATTATAGATATCAATAGTGTTGTTATAGTTTACGTGCAATTAATATTTCAACGTCGATATTCTTAATTTCCGAACTTGCGACAGAAAACGGGGAAAGGATCCGGATCAATTTTATCCGATTTTATCGCGAGCAATGATGCAATTACGTACAAGAATTAACAATATCGCTGCATCGGAAATACCGCACGCACTTTTACGTTGCATATATACGTTAAAGTGTTTTTTATTTGTTCTTTACTCGAAGCATCTCACGTGCTGCATAATTCGTTCCGTAAGAACCGAATAAACATTTTGCTACGCATATTGTGACACGTGACTGCAAAGACGATTAGATCGCAAAAATGTACATATATAACATTCCCATGCCGAGCGCATGTCAAACAGTTAATGAAAGATTTCTATTTAACAGTTAATGAAAGAAACTATTTAAATTGACTAGCTAGATTACATTTACGACTGCTATAATTCAATTGCTGTTCAATTGTTGAATTAACCGTTATATTTGCACATAATTTCGTGAATTTGCATTCTGAAAACTGCCTTTAATAAAAACTACATACTTTCTAAGTATATGTTTAATTTTTTATTTTCAATAAAAAGTTGTTAGATATTTTTGTTTATGTATTTTAAATTACACCTAAAAAAATATTCTGTTTATAAGCGGGAAATTGCTAGTATTTCCTCTGAACAAAAATACCTTACATGAAGTATATTTCTCTATAACACGTATATTTATCTATAAAAAGTGGACGTATGAGTAAATTCAAAACAAGAGTAAATTCCTCTAGGAAATTTTATTATAGCAAATCGAATAGCTTTGTGAAATAAAATGATATGTAAAATACTCGCGGTACACTAATTTATTAGAAAAGGACTGTCACACTTTTAAATCTATTGTGTCAAATTGAGCCTTATTTAAGTCGCTACTGCTCCTACTTAATAAATAATTATTTTTAACTAAAACAGTACAGTTACTTTTAAATAAAACGATAGAATTTAACCCAAATTTTGGTTAAATTTGAACTGTTTTAAATTATTTAACTTCATTATTTTAGTAAAAAATAACTATTTATTAAGTAGGACCAGTGACGACTTAAATAAGATTCAGTTTAACACTATAGATTTAACAGTGCATTTATTTGTTACGTAATATGCACATTATCAGCAGATACATTAACATAACAGTGAGCTTTGTGCAAACATGCCAATAATATTACAATTAGAGTGAACGTCATGAAGCAAAAAACCATAGCTATATAAACTATAAGTCTATTAGAAGCCATAAAAAATCACATTTAAACACGTGCATGCGAATAAAATTAAAACGTCCCACGAAATTTATTAATTTTTTAAATATTCCTCTCTCTTTGTCATGAAAATTGCGAAAATAAATCATTTTACTTACCATCGTCGCTCTACGTCGTTCTCGCGTGAAGCGTGCGAACAGAGTTAACATCATTAACATTATGGATCATCACGAAGCACCAGCTCTTGATGAAGATTAAGCCGTGGTGAAAAAAAAACAAGGTGAAACATTGCGCATAAAGGCGGCATGGAGGTGGAATGGCTTAAAATTTCGGTCAATTAATTGTTCCCCACTACATCTTGGGGAAAAGCTGATTGATTCATTGCTAGCCCCACTACTTTTGAACGACTGCGCATTCATCGGAATGGTTCACCTTGTTTCTTTTCACCATGGGTTAAGCAACGTTAGGATAGAAATATGGCTTCTTGGATGTAAGCGACCGCTTAGAAACACCGTGAAATTAATTTACTCTAATAGAATTATCAAAATTCTCACTCCATTAAAATAAAACGTACGTTTTATTTAAAAAAAAACGACACGTGTCATTTTTTTTACTTGAGAGTAGATTCTACTATAGCATTAAGAAGATTGCAATCTTAAATCTAGCATCTCGTAGTTATTTCATATTTTTTTACATTTTAGAATATCTTTTTGAGACTGTATATAAGAGGAAAATTATGAGGACACCGCTAAATAATAAAATACTTTTTTGGGCGTATGTCTATATTAATACATTCGTAAATTGATTGAATTAATTAAAATTTTCCACGATATTTAATCGGATTTTTTAAATATTCCTCTCACTTTGTCATGAAAATTGCGAAAATAAATAATTTTACTTATCATCGTTGCTCATCTCAATATAATTTTATTTTTAGATACCTAAAAAAATACTTGAGAGTCTATTTAATCTTTTAATTTCAATAAAAAGATTAAATAGACTTTCTTTATAGACAGTATAAGTAATTCTTTATAGACATCTAAAAATAAAATTATATTGAAGCTGGTTTTATGTTTTATTTTAAAATTTAAATTATTTCTGTATTAATATAACTATAAATTAATTGAATAAATTAAAATTTATTTAGATTTTTAAAATATTCTTCTCACTTTCATGAAAATAAATAATTTTACTTTTTTACTCATCGTTGCTGTCGATATAATTTAAATATTTTAAATTTCTAAAGAAATACTTGAAAGTCTAAAAAAATAATTAATATAATAAGAATAAAATAAAAGTATAGAGTTACTACACATGGAATTATTCTGCAAAAATACTGTTTTTAATACTTTCCGATTTTACGTATTCTACCCAAAATCTATAAAATTATTTTTCTGCAATGTCAAATGTTAGATATGACAATTCGACATTGCAAAGAAATTTGAAAGAAGACGTTTTCCAGTTAAGGTAAATTTTCTGCTTGTTGCTACAAATAAGTATAAAATATCAAGAATTGTACATAGACTTATGTAAGTGTAAAGATAAGCGATACGCTCGTCTTGCTATAACATTACTATTCACAGTTGGAATACTATCGATATTAACAATGTAAGGAAATGAAAAAGTGTAAAAAGATCTTGCATATACAATAAATCATGAGAATTCTTACATATGATTATATATCAATGCACGTGTAAAATATAGCCTGTAGCGTAAGTAATAAAAAAATTCTTATTACTACACACGTGTATTTTAGCAGTTAGATGGAATCTAAGTTTTAAGCCGCTTACCGATTATCGATTGAATGATCTATCATCATTATCGCGCCTTTTTATTATGTCTCGAAGAAATAATATGAGCAATTTTCAATAGATTAATATTCTAATTTTATGCTCAGCAAATGTAATAAATAGCAAAAATATCTGAAATAGAGCTGATAAACAAAATTAAAACAATTTTATAGCCGTTATTTCAGGAAATGATTTCCTCGTTTAAGAATGTAATCATTTAAGAATTAATAATATGATAAAATATGCAATCCAACATTGTATTTGAGAAGTACTCATCTAACTGATCATAAAGAGGCTTAAAGCTTCTGTCCACTTATAAATCTATCTTAAATTGTGACGTCAGAAGCAAGAAAATAAAAATTCTTGCAAATATTTGAATTATGTTTCAATAAACCAACACTTCAACAACCGATAGACTTGCAAAACAGGGATGGAAACTTCCTTGGAGGGTATGGAGTTTTCCATACCCAGAACTCTCATGAGTGTAGAATTTCACATTCAAAATTCGGAGTATTTAAAAAAAAAAATTTTAATCTTTAATCAATTTTAAGAAATTTCGAGTAATTTGACAAAAAAAAAACAGTATTTGACCAAGGTATTCACGCTACTACACCTATATGTGCAAAAATATATTTCATACAACAAACGAGATAAAATATTTGTATATATTAAAACCTCCTCTCCTCCTATTTTATAATTATAAAATACATCGAAAACTATCTATTTGTTTATGTTTTATAGAATAGAATTTAAATTCTGTCCTATTGATTGAGAAAATGTTGTTTTGATGAGAAATATTTCTATTGAATACATTTTGTAAGAATTTCTAATTGTGTATTTTCTCGCTTCTGACATTACAATCTGAGGTAGTAAAGGTGAGTGAACAGGAGCCTTACCTTTATTGGAACTATAAAAGAGATGAAATATTGCATTCTAAAATAATAGCTGGAATACGCGTAAAAATAGGTTTTTTCCCGCTTAGAATCTGTACAACAACGTAAGAAATGTCAATCAATAAACAATTCTTTATATTGTACACACGCATCATATTTTCCAACATTTTTCTGACATTATTTTTGTGATTATAAATATATTAACGTGTTACAGGAAAATAAGACATATAATTTAAATATACCGATAAATTATTCCTGAATTTGGCAATATACAATACATATTTATAGCATAGCATTCTGTCTATACGAAATCATATTCTGTAGAACATAAATAAAAATATGCGATTTCTTATGTAGATTCTAGCTATTATTTTAATAATTTTAGCAATTTTTGCCCATATCCAATATTCTCAACGAAATAACCTTTTCGTGATCGGTCATTGAGTACTTCTCAGTGTTGAACATGATAAATACAGTATTGAACTTAATAAGCTGCTATTTTGAGAAATGGGCAATTGCCGTACTTGATACTAATAGGCAGTTAGTAAATGTTTAAGAAAGGGTTTGCGAAATTATTGCAGCTTTGAATTCACGTAATAAGAAAAGATACGATCCTCGTATTTATCCATGTGTTTACGTCCTCGTATTTCCATGCATATACATACGTGATCATGAATAAAATACGAGATAGCATATATATTTTTTTTAATTAAGATCGTAACTGCCTACACGGTACAAAGCGGATTTTGGTGCTTCCATATAATATTATAGTGTGAATCTTACAATTTTCGGTTCATATATCATCACATGGTCGCAAATTAATCTTCTTCGCAATCTAATTCGAGGCATGTAATAATATTTATCGCAACAATTAAAATCTAGCGCGTTTTCAAACTGTGCAAATCGCGTGCATCTCCGCAGCTCCGAACCAAGTATAGTATATAATATCGCAATTAAATTGTCGATGGCAATCTAATTCGATGCACCGAGGCATGTAATAATATTCATCGCAACAATCTAGCGCGTTTTCAAGCCGCGTAAATTCAATATATTATTTTGATTTTAATTATTCAATATTCCACGGTCTTTCCTGATACTTAATTATTTACACGTCGCCTTGAACATACGTTTCTCTCAAAACATATATACATATGTATATATTGAATTTACGCGGCTTGAAAACGCGCTAGATTGTAATTGTTGCGACGAATATTATTACCTCGGTGGTCTAAAGACAGGACGCTAGCTGTCCGGCAAACGTGGAGATCCGGGTTCGATTCCTGGCTGAGAACATGAGGTGATATTTTTTTGCAATAAATTCTTTACAGATTCGTATAGATGCAAGTTAGCATTAATTTGATATCGCGAGGGTGAGGGAGATTTCACAGAATTTAAAATAGATGCTTTGAGCATCGATTTATTAGATTGCTTTTGGTAATTTAATTGTGATATTACATACTACTTGGTTCGGAGCTGCGGAGATGCACGCGAGTTGCGGCCACGTGGTGTTATATGTAAATTGTAAGATTCACACTATAATACTTATATGGAAGCAACAAAATCCGCTTTGTACCGCGTAGGCGTTTACGATCTTAATTATGTAATATTCCATAGTCTTTCTTGATATTTAATTATATATTGTTTATTTCCGAAGTCTTAGAAAATGCGGATACTATTTATAATTTATAAGCGGTGTACTTTAATTATGAATTATTTGCATAATCGTCTGAAGATATTTATAGAAGAAGGTGCGGTCAGCTTTGACTATGTATAAATATGGACTGATTGTAATTAACTTCACACGTGTCGCCAAGCTGGAAGATGTAGACTCCACCCCAGTCAGTAATTTTCAGCGTGTTTA
Organism: Wasmannia auropunctata; assembly: GCF_000956235.1. NCBI lineage: Eukaryota > Metazoa > Arthropoda > Insecta > Hymenoptera > Formicidae > Wasmannia > Wasmannia auropunctata. The sequence goes on along the minus strand of NW_012026841.1, from coordinate 750,713 downwards.
CGACGTGTGAAGGAAACGTGCTGAGTCCGTTTTTAATTTCTTTCCGTCGATTTGAGTTTTTTTACGGCTTTCTATCAATTTTCAACATAACATTTGATATATTTGACATTTTTGTACTGACTGAGGCGAAGCCTAAAAATCGAAGTTAGATACCTCAACCAACTTCACAGCCGGCGTCACCGGGCATATGTCTTTTACACAGTACTAGCACTACAGACGCGCGCTTCGCGCGCGCTATTTAGCTGCACTTTTTACTTTTTACTATTATTTACAATTACATATCAACTTCAATGCACGCAATTGTCAAAAATATGCAATGACATACTTCGCTCACGAAGTAAGCACAGCGAGCACAACCAATCAACGTCACGGAATAGAGTCAACAATAAATTTCAAGACTTTTTGATAATTCGACTTCGACTTAACATGCCTTTTTTTAGATAGGAAAAGTGGGGGGACTAGCAGTCCATATTTATATAGTCAAAGGCGTCAGGTAATAAATGAAAAGAGTATAAACAGAATTTCTTAATTATATGTATATTTCTTAGTTAGAAAAAGAGGTAGACTGATAGAGTTCAAATGTCATCGTACTGTTTCCTTCGATCGCGATATTTTATTTTACGCCACGATTATTCACGACATACCTATATTTTGAAAAATTTAGAACAATTTACTGCAAACATAGTCGCGATATTGAAATGCTAAAATAATTATATTCCAGACTGTCGTGTATAGACCAACCGCGGGAAATTTACGGTTACAAGCCTAATTTTAATTTTGGCGGTCACCGTCTTGTTCGACTGGTCTCAAGGTGGACCACTCGCAAAAATTTAATCCGACCTCTCTTAATCTTGAAAGGATGATATTGCTTTCATCGAATTGTCTTTATCAAGGTCTGACGAAGTGTGCCTCTTCATTGGCGAAATGTGCTTTTTTATATCTTTACCTTATTAAGACAAATTTTTTGATCAAGAAAACCAGTCTTGTGTGCGCACGCACGTGGAATTTCTACATCGTTTTGTTGTATCATCTGTACATAAATAATATATAAAAATACAAAGAAATAATCATTACCATACAATAACCGTAATACTGTACCATTAAAATAATTAAAATCTTATTATAGATTAGAATCTTATATACATAATAAGACAAAAATGTGCAGTTTCGTCAATGAAAGAACCAATTGTTCGTAACTTTGATCGTATCGTCACGAGTCCTTTTATTTTCAATATATCTCGTAGATCTTTATTTGTGGGAAACCCCGCAAATGATCGCAACCGGTTCAATTTTCTTACTTCAAGGTTGTTCATCCAAGGATCTGACGCCCTATAATTATACATCAAGGATAGAGGGTGCTTCGTAAGTGCATTGTCCGCCAATGGAACAACACAATGACAGAAATTTGATCTCATTCAGCTTTGTCTCTTCTTCGTTTTTAATTACATTTAATGACTTATTAATTTCTGTTCAATAAAACGGAAATTAAGCAAAATCAAGTGGGGAAACACTTCGTAGGCATGCGAGCGCCGGCATGAAACATGGTATTCTGCAAAGAGAAATTATTTTATTTCTCGTAAACCGCGGTTAACCACAGAAATTTGGCCGCAATTATATCGTCGTCCTTCAAAGATCTTGATCGTTTCTTTTAAAGCCCGTTGTTAAACGACGATTTACTGCTAATAATGATTTCATAAGACAACGGCTGCGACTAGTCGGCTCTTGCAACACGCTTGTTGCTGCATAAGTGTCATTATCATTATTATTTGTACTCTAAACTAAATTATCGATGTCTTGCGGTATAGTTAGAAAAATAATAATCAGACATATTTTTTAAAAAGTATCCGATACTTACGCAAGATTGTAATTTATGGTCATAAAATTACGTTGTTGTTGTCGATCACCATTAATTTGAAAAATTTCATAAAGGTATTTACGTCAATAGAGTAAAAAGATTGTTGCGAGAAGTTTTCTTCATTTTCTGATACTCAATCAAGTAATTTAATTGAGATATAAAATTAAGTAACTTTTTTCAAAACTTCAAAATCAATCAGTCAGTAAGAAAAATGGGAAAAACCTTTTTGTCATTGCAAATAATTACAAACGAAAATTGTTTCCGTGAATGTTCTTTTGACGAGAATGACGTGTACACTTTGTACGTACAATTATCATTAGGAAAGTACGTCTGACTTGTGCAAGGGGAGCAGCAACTGGGAAGGGCATTAGCTTCGCTGCAGTTATTATTACAGAAATCTCGTTTACCTTGGTCCGAACTTGACCTAGAAAGATCTTTGACCCAACGACGAATGGTCATACTCAAAATTCTCGAAAAATATCGCACATAAATGCAACATGTTTATATACTCTCTAATTTTTTAATTTACCCTGTAATAATTAATGTAATTATCATTCTATGTTCAATTATTCCCCCTTTTATAATACTTAATTTAATTAATATAAAAATAATTATAACTTATTTTTCTATCCATCAATCTAGATGAATAATTTTACTAATTTATATAAAATCTATTATCTGAATCAAATATTTCTTATTCTATAGAATTATTACACTTAGATTATTCTATATATTTAATATACTAAAAATATCAATAACTCAATCTTATTTATTAATTCAATTTAATAAATTTAAATATATTAATTTATTACTTATTCTTAACTTAGGCTTAGGAAGACTCCCCCCCTTATTTTTCTTTTATATAAAATGATTCAGAATTTACTTATTTATTTTTAATTCTAATCTTATAATTATTTTAATTATTTTAATATTTAGATCATTAATTATATTATTTATTTACACAAACTTATTAATCAACTCATTATTTACATTTAAATTTTCTTCAAAAATAATTAAATTTAAATATATAATCAATCCAAAATTTACATTCGCAAATTTTGTTAGTTTCGTACTTGTTATCCAATGGCTTCTTTTATACGCAGAGGCACTTTTAAAATAGTGTGCAAAATATTAATTAAACGTTACTACAAAAGATTACATTAAAATAAAAGTATCCACATTACATTAACACAAAAGATTAATTCTCGTTTTCTGGCTAACCGAAATACTTATTCATTTATTAATTTCATCGCACCGCAATTTAAACTTTCATAATATCGCAACAGAATGATTATACAAGCTATAATTTACCCGGTAATTTTCTTTTTTTCGAGATTTTCTTTAAAAATAATGTAATATCTAAAACATATGAATTTGACTTACAAGTAATCTCTTTCAAGTATCAAGCGCCAATTCTTTTCATACTTTGGATTTTGATTCGAGATACCAAAAGATGATTTTTCATGCAGAAAATTAATTGCTTAATGTTAATCATAGGGCTTGTACACGGTATTTTATTTTTATAATAATGGAATAAGATATTTTAGAAATAACACATTTCTTTCAAAAATGTTCTAAATAAAAGTTGCTTGGTTTCGAAAGACGTGTAAAATAGTGACCTTTATTTAATCTTAGAATTTTCTACGAAGGTCTTATTAACGTTAACTAAATTTTTCAAATCATTTTATATAATTTTTTAATGTAAACAAATTCCTCTTATCATTCTGCATATAAAAAAGCAATTAGTGTTGAAAAAGTACTCGTGTACGTTAAAAATAGTCGTCACAAATTCACAGGTAGGACATAGATAAGTTTTCTTGTATATATATTAACTTTGGATATGTGTGTTAAGGCAATTTTTGTTGTAAGCGTTTTCATTTGATAAGTTACGTTATCTATGCTCATTCGAAGGTACAACGTCGAGCGAGTAAAGACTAAAGGCCATCACACGTGCTTACAAAATTTAATCGTAAGTATATATAAAGTCATAAGCATTGTGTCATATTGATCAATCACAATCGAACATTCTAAAACGTAAGACCGCAATTTTGAACGTGATTGGTCAATTTGCTTATGGCATTATAATTAAGACTAAAATTTTTGTATGTGTAATGGTTTTAATACTGCAGCGTTCGCTAGGTTTTTGTTTTTCAAGAAGTGCCACACGGCCAGGGCTGCGTCCCAAAATTTACTCGGCTATCCAAAACTCCATAATTAACGTGACGTAAACTATAGAGTTTTAGTTATTCGAATAAATTTTGGAACGCAGCCCAGTACGACTTGAAACGGCGAACAGGGATAGACAGTATAGACAGTATAGCGACGCAAGCGAATAAAATATAATACAGTCCATTAATATCGAAATACAATTTAATTCAATAGCAAAAAAAAAGGGAACACATGCATAGCACCGACACTCCTAATAGAGTAGTAACATTGTGCCATTGAGTGATTTGCCTATTTTAATGTGGAAAGTGTAGTAAAGTTGCTCGTTGCTTCAAGAATACACACCATATACAATATATGTATATATGTATATTCCGATATGAAAATATATATGAAAAAAAATTTTTTATTTGCAATACGAAATACATCATAAAATATTTATACTTTTTGATTATTTTATACTAATACTTTTATATGCAGAATGATAAGAGGAATTGATTTACGTAAAAAAATTATGTAATATTATATGACAAATTTAATTAACGTTAATAAGACATTCATAAGAAATTTTAAGATCAAATAAAGGTCACTATTTTACATGTCTTTTGAAATCAAGCAACTTTGTTTAAAACATTTTTGGAAGAAACACGTTATTTCTGAAATATTTCATTCTATTATACAAATAATATATCGTTTATAAACATTACGATTAATGTTAAGCCATTATTTTGGAAAAAATCTTTTGATATCTCGAATCAAAATTCAAAGTATGAAAAAAATCGGCATCGGACATTTGAAAAAGATTACTTGTTAGACTTCTCTAATATCAGTAATTTTATGTAAGTTTAAACGTTATTTTTAAAAAATGATACAATTAATAATTCTAAGAAGGGATAAAAATATGCCATACAATTATACCATGATTAGTTAAGGAATTGACTTTCAATTTACATTTATAAAATTCCAGAGATTCAAAATTAATTATGTTTTTCGCAGACTGTTTGTTGAATACTAATTAAAATTGCGTATATTACGGCTGTTGCAATCGCTCGTTGCAATTTAGGAAAAGGCGCAAACAAGTTTCCATTCCCTTACCACCCCTCACGTAATTCATATTGTCATTAGGACCACCAAGGACGGCCGAGGAGACGAGCAGAACAATGCATAGCACTTTCATAGTCGTTCGTTTTTTAAATGCGCTGCATAACTGCAATACCTTGCTAGTATTACTAATGTCGTAACTGTTCCTAGAATAATCTAGGAACTTTAGTCTTTTCTTCCTATAAGCGTTTTTAATTTTATAACTTTAAATTAATATAAATTTTATAAATTCAACTAATGGAATAATTAAAGTCTTATATAAAATATTTCTCCATGATATGTCTCTATTTTTTTTTTCTTATTATACATTTACTGTAAATCTCCATAAAAAAGATAATGTTATATAAATATTTTATTATTATTATTGTCAGTACTAAATACACAATATACAATTTTTTTTATTAAATTAAATCTTTTGTATTTTACTAATACTTGTAAATTATTGAATAAAGGTGAACTCTTCTGTTTCTTGAATTTCTTCAATGGAATGTAAGATTTACGCTCCGATATTGTTAGCCTTAAAACGCAATCCTAAACTAAAACTGGAATAATAATATCACAAATCAAATTGATACGCAATTTAATTAAGCTAAATGCTATCTTAACTCACTGCAAAAATTGCGAAAAATATCCCCAGTGAAAATATCTCAGGGTAGGGCAATATTTTGTTCGTAAATCGTAAATTTTAAATATAGAAATGGAAAGTATATTTAAAATTTACGTAGAATGTAAAATTCTTAATTTAGAGAAATCAAACTTTATTTTTAAACTAATTTACATATTATGAAATTAATTTATAATGTTAATTTTTGCAGATTTACAAAGTCGGATTACGAGATGTCGTACATCGTGGAGTGGTATAGAGATTTGATGGATAACAGAAATGGTAATTTTATAACAAAATTACATTAAGAAAAAAAATATTACATGTTAACGCTGTGTTAAACTATATATTGTGTTATATTACATTATTTATATTTCTTTTAGATCCGAGAACACAAGAATGGTTTTTGGTACCTAGTCCTGGTCCAGTTCTGACGATCATAGCGACGTATATATACTTTTGCGTTTCCGCCGGACCGAGATACATGAAGGACAAGAAGCCGTACAATTTGAGAAACACTCTGATAATTTATAACTTCATCCAGGTTCTGCTAAGTCTTTATCTGGTTTACGAGGGCTTGATGGGTGGTTGGTTGTACGAATACAATTTTGTTTGTCAACCAGTCGATTATTCATACAAACCGAGTTCAGTGAGAGTAAGTGAACCGCGTTATATTACATGATATTAATAACTATAATTACAATTCATACAGTACGCAATATTTTAATTATATTGCAGCAATATTGCAATCTTGCAAAAATTCGCAGTACGAAGGACAGTCTCCATACGCCTCTCATATTTGTACATTAAAATTGTTTCTAGACATCTAATATGCAGTATTGCTGCATGTTTGTAATGACGTTGTATTATATATATTATATTGTAATATACATATATTGCGATAATGCTACACCACAAGTTTCCTCAAAACGGATGTTTTTAACGACTCCAGTATTATATTACGATAATGTTACAACAAAGATCTAATGCTGCGCAATGTATTTGCAACTTGCGACAATGTTCTGTGCTGTATAGGAAAATTTTGAAAACGTTCGATTTTCAATGACGTTCAACTTAAATTGAATCGATATTTTTACGACCTTATATATCATTGCACGGTGCAATTTGTACCCGTTATTGCGGCAACCTTAAACCGGTGCGGTGCTCGAATTCAATGTCCGCCTCCGAGATTCCAAGACCACCTCAAGTGAAAGAGTGTTCCGTTCTCCCGGGGAGAAAATGTTGCTTGACTTGATAATTACAGTATCTGTCATTAACTGGTATCCGCTTGATCTTTATGTAATTCTGCCCTTGTAGATGGCCCACGGCGTTTACATGTACTTTATGTGCAAGCTGATTGAGCTACTGGACACGGTGTTCTTTGTGCTGCGCAAGAAAGACCGGCAGATCTCGTTCCTGCATCTCTACCATCATTCGCTAATGCCGATCTGCGGCTGGATCGGCGTCAAATTCCTCGCCGGCGGGCACCCGACGCTCCTCGGCGTCATCAACGCCTTCGTCCACGTATTCATGTACACCTACTACATGCTGGCCGCGTTCGGACCTCATATGCAGAAGTATCTCTGGTGGAAGAAGCACCTGACCACCTTGCAGATCGTGCAGTTCTTCATAGTATTCTGCCACAATTTCCAAATGCTGTTCACCAGCTGCAACTTCCCCAAGCCGCTCTCGTTCCTGCTCACGCTCAACGCCGGCTTGTTCATTTACATGTTCGGATCGTTTTACGTGAACAATTATATGAAATCGGACACGGGACGGAAATCAAAAGTCAATGGCGCTATTAATGGCGCTATTAATGGCGCTGTTAACGGTAACGCAATCTCTAACGGGATAAACCACGGTAAATCCGATTAAAAGACTCGCTGCGAGGAGCCCTTCTGGCCGTATACATGTAAGAACTGTAACTGTGAGAGTAGAAGAATGATTTTCCAAGGTTCTTTCAAGAATAAATTTATTTTAGAGCGGATTAGGTTTTCATAACATAGATGTAATATTAAATGTCACGCTACAGATAACGCGACGTTCTCCCAATCTCGGTATTAGTCTACCGATATTTCTGCAATGCGAATTACGAAAGTAGATTAATGCATACAGAAAATAATAGTAGAAAGTAATAGTAAAATAAAGATGGACTTGGGGCTTATCAAGAACAATCCGCATATAAGTGATTCTTACGCGGATTACACGATTATAGAAGATTTGATTTTATTATTCTTGCACTTATAGAAGCCTTTTCGAAGATGCGAAACGATATTGTGATACGACCTCTAATACGATTTGACGTCGTGAAATATTAAACTGACAACAACATGAGCTTATCGAATTCTATTTTCAAGTTTCTATCAAGAAATTCTCGCGCGATATAATTAAGATAAACGTCAGATTCAAGTTTATAAATTTTAAATTTTACTTCGAAACACAGATTCTGTTTTTACTTACGATATGTCTTCATTGTGCAAGGATATATATTCACAAATTTAATTTCAAATCTCTATTTACGATGTAAAAAGTAAACAAAGCATTTGAGGCAATGATCTAATTTTTAATACGTTTTTATATATTTATATGTATATTTTACAGCGCTATATGTATTTTTGCATATTTGGAAAATATAAACATTTATAAAATCCTTCCTTGTGTTGTAGAAAATTACAGAAGAGAATATGACATCTTAATACTTCACATTTCAACAACTTATTATCCAAAAATTTATTTCATGTATTTAATTATTCTTTTTTGCCATCTATATCATTCAAATTATTAAAATTTTAAAAAATTTAATTATCTTCTTTCTCCATATGTATTTAAATTATTAAATTATTAACAAATTTAAAAAATCATCGTTTATATATGTTATTGAGAAAGTACAATAATTTCTTTTTAATCAACGAACAACGTTTTAGACAAAGTGCAATATCTGTACAACAGATTTTTGTAAAAGATATCTTACCAAACATTGATAAGATAGAAATATTTAATACTATTATCGATGGTTGCTGACAATTAAATTTCTTTATCCAGCACTATTAAAGTCGATTCGTTAGAAGTGCATATGTTGTATTCTATTAAATGTCTGTAATTATCATTAACAATATCTTAAATCTTTATTCAGAAACAAATCACAGTAACATTCGCTTTAAAAAAGTCAACTACTATATATTCTTTTATTGATATATATATATACTAATATATTAATAAGGAATACTATAACCATTAAAATCCTTAAATTATATATGGCGAAGCGTTTTGCATGTAATTAATCATCAAGCTATCGACTCTTAAAAGAAGTTTAATAGTTTTTAATTTTTATAAAAAAATATTGCAAAGTATATGGGAAGACAATATAATTCATGCTCTAATCACAAATATAAACATATTTTTTCTCGTCATATCAATTAAAAATTAATTTTGTAAAAGAAATATTTTTGTCTGCTAATATTTTTTTTTAATAAATTTGCCGAATATTTCTGAAAAACAACAAGTTACTCATTAAATATAAACATGTAGGCTATAAAAGTAAAAAAAAACAAAATTAATTATTTTAAATAACTTTTGTTATATTATGTAAAATAAATTACATAAAAAACGTAAAGATAGATTTAATAATTTTACAAAAATTTGTTAATATAGATAATTTTCTATTGCATTACGTTTAGTGATAAATTGTTTAATGTGACCGGACTAAAAAATTAGGTTTGTTAATGTTATTAAAATGTTATTAAAATGTTATTAAAAACATTATAAAGATTTATAATATTCATTGTACTTTTTCCAACTTATTTACCTTTAAAAGCAATTTTTAATTAAAATTCTGTTAAATTTTATTTCAAAGAAAAATGTAACTTTTTTCAATAATTGATCAAAACTATAGATAGCTAATAAATGTTATTAAACATTTTTTAAAGTCCGAGTCTATCAGTTAAGAATAATAGAATTAGAATATTATTATCATTATTATTATTATATAAGAACAATAGTAGAAACAATGGAATAAGGTATGCATTATTTACATAAATCAAGAAAGGAATGATTTTTGAGTGAAGGAACAATCAAACTACCAATACATCAAATATACATAAGGAAATCTCTCTCTTTCTTTACACAGATACACGCATACAAACAAAATCTTTTCATTTAATTCAATTTAAATAACGAATGGTCTATATTTTAAAGAGTGAAGTTACAATTTCTTATTGTTACATTATTATAATAAATTAAAACATGAACAGATGTTAGCCGGAAATGATTCGTTAAATGCCATCGGCATTAATTTGATTAATTATATATATCTATTACGACCCGCGCGTGTATAAGTGTTTCACACATAACGAATAAGAAAGGCCAATGCACGTGTTTCATTCCTAGCTGAGAACGAGGTGATATTTTTTCGCAATAAATTTCTTTACAGATTCGTTGAGATTGGTTCGTATAGATGCTGGCTAGCATTTATTTGACATCGCGGG
>NW_012026841.1:731986-739757 GCF_000956235.1 Wasmannia auropunctata | reverse complement strand
GTGTGTGTGTGTGTGTGTGTGTGTGATATGTATATATTTTTTTCTGTTAATTATTATACGTAAATAACTGTTTTGTAATAATAATTTTTTCAACAATTATTTATTTTACATTACTTTACAATTAGTGTTTTGATTACACGGATACTAGCTATTTTTATGCAAATCACGATATTTATAATTAAAAACAATAACGCATGCTGACTTTAAACCATATTTAAATTACTTACTTTTTTTTCAAGCAATTTTCAAACATTTACACTATTATTTGTAATACAAATTGTCAATTTTTTTTTAATTCTTTACATTAATTAATATAATATGTAATGCACTTTAAATCAGTACGTATAATGTGGGCAGATTTGGCATTACTTTATATTACTTTCTCTTAACAAGAAATGTAAAATACAAGAATTTTTTTATATTCTTATTTCAAACTTATATTTTATATTTTCTGACTCGTAACCATTTAACTAATCATTACAAAATCATTTGAATTATAAACTATCATCGTATAATGCAAGACGAATGCAAGAGTTCGAGGTCATGGCCTTAGAACTCACTAGAAGCTTTCGCTTCCGCTTCGTATGAATTTCAGTCATTATATTAGTAACAGGACAAATATCAATACAGATTTTATTATTATATCTATAGATAAAAATTGCCGAAAAAATTTAAAAATTCAATTTATATAAAGAATAACATATAAAATGTTGAAAAGAAATGTTTGGAAAAATTAAAATATATATACAAAATTTTTCAAAAAATTCAGGAAAATGTTTCTACTTGCAAAATTTTAAATTAACGTATAATATAGCTATTGCTGTTTTATTATTTATATTTTTTATAGATAGGATTCTACAAATAAAATATTCATTCTATATGTAATTATCACACTTACACTACTTTCACTTCAGATGTTGTAGCTGCAATTATTTACGAGTAATAGTACACGGTTCTCGCATTCCGGCAAGAATTAATTATAACTGTGAACTTAATGAGAAATGTCAGCACTAATGGAATATGAAATATTGCGTGTCAGCGACAATACGTTAAATTTTTAAACACGACAAACGTCGCAATCATCGTTTAATGCTTGATTTGATAAATGTAATTTTGTAAATTTTATATTCCTAATGTTGATTTTACAATCTTTAAATTAATAAAAATAATTATTAAAATAATAACAATATGATAAAATTGACAAATAAGAATAATAATTAAAAGTGATCGGAAACAGATATTAAGAAATATATATATAGTTTTTACGTGGATCGCCGAAATTTGCAATCAATATAACACAAAAAGCTATAATATTGAAATTCACTGGAATATTATTCTATATGTATTTACAGTATTGGTTTTTTTTTAAATACTTATGTTTAATTAAAGTCGTCATTATTGAAATTTTTCTATAATGTTTTGCATAACAAAAATGTCTGACGTCAATGTAATAAACTAGGTTTGACACAATTGTGTGTTAAATCAGTTTATTAGCATCAAAATACTAGCAAACACGAACAACAGAAATTGCAATGCTAACGGGAGAATTCTCATTTATGATATTTTCTGATTAAAATATATTTTCTATAATTAGCACATTAAGGATGCTGCTGCTTGTTTTACGCGGTCAGTGACAGCACATTGTATGTTAAAAACGACCTGTTAATCCATTATGAACTCGAATATAATTAAATAAAATAAGAAATGGCTCGTTTGTCATCAGATTAAATAATTTCTTATAAAATTTCTTTGTTCTGTTTACATAATCAAAGATCAACCAGGTTCTTTAGGTTCGGTAAAAAAATAAATTTTTAATTTATTTTTATCGAATCCGCAACTGTCATTCAATTTATGCACATTTTAATTACTTCTTAATATAATAGTTAGTTAATATTTGAAACGCTGAGGTATTTCGAAATTGGTAAAAAATAGTTGCATAAAAAGTTTTTGGATAAAATTCTTGATTGATTTCTACGAAAACACTTGTTAATAATTTGTAGAATTTGCAACTGTTCCATAATCAATAAACGGATATGATAGACAAAAAAGAACTACTAAATAATGAGCAGTATGTAAAATTAAGTTTTTTCATTTGTTTTTTTGTTGTTATTATTAGGATTACAAAAAATAACGAGGTTATTGTTATAACTACAAAATAATAAGTTGTATGTAAATTAACTTTTCTCATTTGTTTTTTCATTGTTGTTATTAGAACTACAAAAAATAATGAGGTTATTGTTATAATTACAAAATAATGAGTTATGTGTAAATTAATTTTTTTCATTGTTATGTAAAATCAATTTTTGAAGCTTTTTCGTTAGCAATTTATATGATTATTATGTATCTGATTAATGTACTTTTTACTTACGCTATCAATCGAATAATAAGACAAGCAATAGTAATAGTTGAACTAGACTGCGTAAGTGAATACACATACACAAATTTAAGAGCGCCTTCTACGATCGAATTAATGTCAGATCTGCATCGCAATTATAAATTGAAGAATAGTGAGATCATAATTAATGGATATTAGATGAATATTAATAGATAAATAAATATTAACACATATTTTAAGTGAAGGTAAATAAACAATTTTCCTGTTACAAACTATTTAGAAATAGCAATGTCGTAGTTTGTAAATCTTTTCTGAATGTCGGTCGCGATTGTTGCAATGCTTCATATTCGCATTCTTAACAATATGTCGCGCGTCTGAACATTGCAATTACGTTGCAATTAGCTGCAATTATCCGCGAGTAAGATGAAACTGAAGAATTGTGTTGCCAACGAATTAGCGGCTCAAAAAATTTTGAAAATTAACTATCTCAACTACAAGATTGTCAGCTAAAAAAGATAGATATTTATTTAGATTTAAAAAAACAATTATTTTCTTTATAGATACATACAATATGTAAGAAGTAATATTGTTGCAATGTTAAATTAAATTAAATATTTGCTAAAATTTCTTTCTTGTTATATTAACAAGAAACAATGAATCAATATTTTTATAAATCGACGAAACATAATACTTATTTCAACATTATACATTATAATTTTAAAATATAATAATATTTTAATAATTATATATTACAATTAATTATTATCAAACAAATATAATAAAATTTATATTCTATTATAAATAAAACAGGAATTTAAAATATTAATTGTATATTATAATTTTAAATAATTTTAAATAATTTTATGTAAATAAAAATAATAATTATTATTTATTTATATACTGACAAGTAAAAATAATATTAATTAAAAATATCTTATAATAACTGTATACTCTATTTTTGTATAAAATTATTACTGAAAATATGCAGTGTTTATTTCTTATTTATTAAATAATTTTTGTAATTGAAACACGTTTAATGAATGACGCATATCAAATATCGATGGCATATTACTGCATGCTTCAGAAAAACACTATCATCAATGAACTGGCTAAATTGGCCGAAGGTGAAACATCGATAATTCGACAAATGGTGAAAGGTCGGAATTTAAATAAATTTTTAAACTTGGATTCTACACATAATATAATCATCTATAAATATTCAATGTTTCTTCTTCATAATTGTAATGATGGGCCAAGTTGCCTAAGAGGTCACGTTACCTAAAAAGGGTATACATCACTGTGCGGTGTATACCCCTTGGAAGATGACGTGTATGTTACACAAGCTTGCCATAATTATAATACAATGAAATGTTAACATTGTGACAGAGTGGAAAGGGAAAACGCGTTGCCGCAGTCGATTTGCAAGCTTCATAGTGACTAGTCGCGCGTTGAAGGAAATTGTTGAAAAGCGTAGTCAGTAAAAGTATCCCCTAAGTGATCAAATAAAAACGCTAAGGTTCAAGTTAATTAATTCGTCGGAGTCGAGAATAATCAGAAACAAGTGCTTAAAAAAAAGCTGAAACTGAAAAAACACGCTTTTTCGTCGAAACTACTAACACATTAATAAGGAAGAAGAAGAACAAATTAATTATCAACGTTCTCCCTTCTGGTTCATCTGAATCGTGATAAGCTGTAATCGCATGCCGTCTTCCTTTGGACAATTGTATAAAAATAGCATCAAAGTTTATTCAATATCGTCACCATGGCTGGAATGATACAAAAACTTATAGCATGGTATAAATATATTAACTACGATTTGGCGGGTAAATGTTTTGTCTTATTGGCTCATTATATACTTACAGTTATTACATTATATACTTACTTAGATTTTTAATTTACGGATATTTATCATATTTTTTGGATTAATTTGTATAAAGAATATTATAAAATATTACAAAAAAAAACAAATAGTTCGTGATATCTTAAAATTATGAAAATATTTTAAAAAGAAGAAATCTTTAGCAACATAAAACGCTTGGAAAATTGAGATATTAATTTATTGAAGCTTATTTTAATTTTGTTTGTGTTAAATTATAAATTATGTACGTATGTAAAGATTACCTAATGAATTTGTATGCATGATTTACAAAAATATGCAGGCTTATAAGCGTCTCGACAATGTTAGTGCCGTACTGCACAGGTCATCATCTGATTTTTTTTACTTTATAGATACTTGGCGTCGCGCCGTTAATGGTTAATGGTTAATTGTAATGGCACTAATGCTGCTATTATAAATATTTATGCATAAACAAATATATTTTTATTTACTTTAAATTTCTTAAACAGTGTCCAATATTCTAAGTCGATTATTAAAGTCGATTATTGAAGTCGTTTTATAAAGAAAATCATTTTAATTCATATGAATTTAAAATCTCGAAGGCTACATACTTTAGAAATGTTAAACTTTAAAAATTATTTCTATTAATAGCTTTTAAATAAAAAAAGATTTTAAAAAATTAATTATTTTAGAAATACGATGCTAGAAAATTTTAAAAATAATTCAACTCTTTCTTCAAAATGGCTGATATTTTATGTCTTTATTAATATCTTAATGTTAATACGGCTAAGGTATTTTAAATTTTAATTAATGTCTTAACAATTTTTTGAAATATTAACATTGGCTGGTATTTTATGTCTTATAATTAATATCATAGCTCTGTGGTGACATTTTAAGACATAAGATAGTCTTAAATATAAAAATAGATTATTGAACACCAACGATTGAATTTGGTATATGTATATTAATATTGTATATCTTTAAGTTAATTTAATCATATGTTATTGCACCTCAGTTAGTAATATATTATCTAAATCCCGTTTCCATTGATTTTTAATAAAACGGTGACTATAGATAAATAATGAATAATAATGAATAATACCTTGTTTTATTGGAGAAAAAACACGTCTTTTCGTTTAAAAGCTATTAAAAAATATAAATTTTATAAAATTTGATTTTATAAAATTTGTAACACCTTGTATCTTTGTAATGAAACTTTTCAGATAATATAAGATATAAAAACTTTTTTTACAAAAAATTATCTTAAAAATCATTAAATTAATTATTAAATCAATTCAACTCCTAAAATATTAAACGATATTTAGAAAATATTGTATGTATGAGCGCATTTAGTAATACATAATTTATAATATGACTATTAACATATATCTCCATATTATTAAGTTACATTTTTATAGCATCGATTTTTTAATTTTTTAATTTTTGCAATATTCTACTCACATATACGTGTAGCATAATAATATAGCAACAAGTAGATTAACTGCCAAATTATTATCAAATTCTTTGTTTTTTATCGTAAAAACAATATATATTTTCATTAATTATAAATTGATCAGAATTTACGAAAAAAGAAATATCACAAATCACATAAAAATAACAAAGTAATTTTCGTCGTTATATCTTTTCGTTTTTATAACGTATATATTTTAAGATATTTCTTAAATTTTGGCAATAAAAGTATTATATAAATATTTGTTATCAATATCTCTGTCTCTCTCTCTCTCTCTCTCTCTCTCTCTCTCTCTCTCTTCTACTACTCTTGTCAGAGCATGGTGACCTCTCTTTGTATTTCTGCGATGTGCGCTATTTACACTTTTACGCAGATGTCGGGACCTACAATTTAAACACCGGTTCCGAATAGCGGCAATTTTTTAAGAAGTTCTCTTGGCAAAGATATATATATTCTCGATGATTTACCGTTGCCTTCCGAGAGAATTGATTAAAATTAATTTCAGAGTTATATTATTCTGGGTGGATTTAATCCCAAATCTTGAACAGATAAAGCTGCCGCGCTGCTCCTCGCGCCACGGTCGCCACATTATCAATATAGACTTCATTAATTTTTATATACAATTAAAAAATGCATGATATAATCGTATAATCATATAAGACACAGTATCTACATCAAATTAATGTAACATATTTAAAATAGTTACATAACACGAAATTAATTGTCTTGAGATCTAACAAGTCATTTCTTATATCTTTTGGCCGTTAAACATGAATTTGGGCGTCTCTATTACGTTAAGGATTTTAAAAAATCTGCTATGAAAGTTACTAAAATTCGCAATTGTATCATTTTTTGAAAATTAATAACTCTGGACTGGGGTGTACTACTTCCGCAAAATTTGAAACAAAAAATATATTATGCTGTAACATAAAAAAAAATAAATAAAAAACAAATTTCCACAAAATATAATGGTTTTATATTTTTTATATTTTTGGGATCACTAAACACAAATTTAAATTATTTTAAATTTATTTTAAAAATTCAAAATTTACTAAGGCTATTAAGTTTGAAAAAAATTTAAGTTTGCAAATTTTTAAAATTTTGTCTTCTAGAGTTAATGTGTTCCTGAGCGAGTTTATAGATTAGATAAGGTCAGTTTCAATGCAATTCAACCTTAAAACTACCCTTATTTGGTTTATTTTTTATTCTCTATAACTATAGTAGTTTAGATCTGTCGTTTCAAACTTTGCGGAAGTTTCTGGCATATAATCAGTTCAGAGTTGTTATTATAATTATCAAAAATGTCAAAATTACGATTTTGGCAACTTTTATAGCAGATTTTTCAAATCCCGATATGATAGAAACATTTCACGCCTAGATTCGTATTTAGCAGAAATCAAAAATTTATAAGAAATGATTTGTAAAATCGTAAGGCAAAACAAAAGTTTATTTTTGTTGCTTATTTGTAAACAGTTTTATTTATTATATATATTTAAGGTACATTTTATAATAGATAATAAGAAAAATTGTTTTAACGTTTTTAATAATTCACACATTTATTAATTTTATTTATTTCTTTTATTTCAAGATCCACGTACCAAAGATTATTTACTAATGAGCACGCCATGGCCTGGCCTAATTTTAATTGGATTTTATATATATTTTATATATAATCTTGGACCAAGACTTATGGAAAAAAGACAGCCTTTTAAATTATACAGGATAATGCAAATATATAATGTGACACAAATTATATTAAATGCATTGTTATTTTACAAAGTAAGTCACATTACATTTTTAATTAATTATTTAATATCTAATTTATCTAAAAACATAAAAACAAGAAAATATCTTTATTATAAATTTTTCTGTTATCTACACAATTGACATAAGTTGTTAAAAATTATTTTTATTACATATCTTTAATCACGTAATTTAATTTAAAGACATAAAAAAATGATGTTTTGAAAAAACAAGCTTCTGAAAATATCGTAGAGTTTGTGAACTTTCTGGTGCATTTAAATAATTAATTAGACAATGCGCATACAATCAGCAATATAATCATCCGATGTACTTAAATACGTAAGCTTTCTCTCTCTCTCTCTCTCTCTCTCTCTCTCTCTCTCTC
>NW_012026841.1:646116-731966 GCF_000956235.1 Wasmannia auropunctata | reverse complement strand
AAACATTGAAAATTTTCAATGTTTCAAAATACTTAAAACTAAAAATGTATTATTAGAAATATCAGCTATTGTGTATTGACGTCACAATAGTCAATTGTTAGCTATTAAACAAATAATTTCATAAATTACTAGAATTTTCTACCTAATATCGACGATAAGAAAAGTCATCTTTACTTACAAAAGCCATAATATCATTTTCTTCTTCTTTAAAATTTTTCGAAGAAACTTAAAAATATAGAAAGAAGCAAACAAACTGGCACATATTTCTAATTTAATTTAATTTAAATAAAAAAGAAACATTTGGTTTGAAAAAAAAAACAATCTAAAAATATGCGTTCGATTATTCGGTATACGTAGCAAACAAAAAATTTTCTATAGATTATTCTCGATATTAAAATATACAGAACATTCTTCTTATGATCTACCCGTGATAATCTCGCGCCGGTAACTTTTTTTTATTTTCCCGTTCGGTCAAATATATCAGGCTAAATAATTAGTCGTAGCCATGACCGTACCGTGCACAGAAACGGGTAAACGACCTACTTTTTCGACTGAACGGGGACGAGAGGAAAAAAAGGCAAGGAGAGGATGAACGGAACAAGTATCCATAGCATCTTGCTTTTATTATGGAGGTGCCGTCGAAGGTGCCGTTATATTTGATTTTGGTCCATTCTCGTTGATGCACGCATGAATGTAGTTAAAATTTTTTCGGTAGCGTTACCTCGCGGAAGTGCCAAATCCAATACGTGTGCTCATTTCTTCGTTAATGAAACGCGTGCTTAGAATATTGTGATATTTCAAATTTTAGATTTTTATGTCTTACGTACTTTGTTTAGAATTTTTATAAAAATGGTTTTTCTTAATTAAAAGAAAAATATTTAAAAAATTGCAAAACGAGCAAAATAGAACAGAATTTTAGAGAGGAAGAGATCAATTTCTATTGCATCGATTAACTGTTCTGAATCTCATTTCACTTCTCTATCTGGTGGTCTTTTTTTTTTCAAAATATAAAAAAAAACTTAATCTAGTAATAATAAAATAAAACCGCTTTATGTAACATAAGTGCGTTTATTTATCTATAAGATCTATTTAATAAAGAAAAAATATATTTAATCATTAACAGATTTTAATAATCATTTTTTAAAACTAGAGAATTCGGTTTTTTCAATACAACGGGGTTTTGAAACATCACCTGTTTTGAAAGAGCCGGATACTAAATTATAGCAAATAATACATAAATCAAAATATGTTAATGTCGACTTTTTCATAGTTGTCTACACCGGCTCATTTATAACATTAAATATAAAAACTTTAACCACAAAATATCTATGAAAATAAATAAACAAAAGAATTGTAACCATGTTCTTAATTAGACTAATGTACATAGCATTCGATTTAAAAAATACTTTTCCTAAAAGCTAATTGCAAATACAAAACCGTAAAGAAGTTTAACTCATAAATTTACTTTTTGCTGTAATAATCTTTTACCTCTCACTACGACAGCGCTGTTTTGACATTAACTATCAAATGCTTATGGACGTAGTTTTAGTGTCGCTTTCAAATAAAAATATTAAAAAATTTTTAGTTACATTATAATTGGTTAAAATATGAAATCGCTTTTTCAAAACATGACTTTTTCATGTTTACTCTTCCCTATGTGAAAAAACACGATTTTTTCTTTATTAAATAGATCTCTTAAATATTATTAATTTATCAGCTAATTGGAAATAAAAAATCAAATATTTATCTTTTAAATAAAAAAACGAATTTAAAACTTTCTTTTATTATGTAAATCTTAGTCATTATATATAAATATTAAGTAATAACTTTTTATTTAAAACATTTTTTTATTACTTTATTATTAAAAAAAACACTGATTGTAAACATATACATTTAAACTACAAACATTCTGTATAAAATATAAACAATTAAATTTACAGTCAGTATGTATGTATTGTTTTTCAATAAAAAAGAAATGCAAAACAAATTTATAAAAAAAAAGAACTAATTATATGATATAGTTATAACATTTCCTCAATAATATATTTCTTCCATAATATAAAAAAGTCGTCACTAATCATTTAAAATTATAATATAAATTATAATAACTTATTTCTCTCCCTCTCTCTCTCTCTCTCTCTCTCTCTCTCTCTCTCCCCTCTCTTTACGACTTTTCTAATATTAGTGAATATGTATATATTTTTATCTCTTTCTTTATTCATTCCATCAGTTCTTAGAATTGCAGACAATTTTCTGGCCACAGCTTCACTCAAAAATTCACGTGGCCTTTAACATGTTACTCGTTAAATCCGCTGCAATCAACTTTCTCATAGAAATAATTATTCGATTCGACATCGATCGACATCGAGGGCACTAATTCATCAACCAATCAATTCGACCAATCATTTCTAGCTGTGAGTTGTCGACAGCACCCCGACCGCTTAACCCACTGCAAAGAGATAATTCTACTTCTCGGCTGCAAATCGTTGACTTACTTCCTAAGGTAAGAACGATAGAAAGCAATGCTGTACATATATCCCGCAGGAAGTTTTTGCTCATAACAACCTCAGGTATTCGCGCCCCGTATTGGCCCGACCGCAATTGATCAGTCGTAATTATTTTGCATGCCGGCGATAAGACGCATTTACCACGCGTTAAATCACGTTAGCCACATGACGGCTATAGATGCATTTCCAACGATAAATTTTTGTCAGACCATTAAAGACGGAGATTGATGCGAAAAGAATTTTTCATAAACTTTATGATAGCTACCGTTATTAAGCTAGTGTTTACGATTCATTTGTAATGTCCGCGTTTTTCGTCCTGAATTATAAATCCGGTTTGAAATTTCGGATTTTGTAAGGACGATTAAAGTTCATTTCTTAAATAATTTAATTTATACAACTAAATTAAATTTTTTTTTTTTATTTTTTTGATAATTTTTGTGAAATTTTTTGAATGTTTTATTATTTATCATTCTTTGAATGTTTGTTTTATTTAAGTCGCGATTCTGATTTCATTTGCTATTAATAAATTACATACAATATTATACATAGAGCTCTCTCTCTCTCTCTCTCTCTCTCTCTCTCTCTCTCTCTCTCTCTCTTTTATTTATTTCTTATAATTTACGCAGAATCTCTTATAATTCTTATTGTTGTAACAATTTATAACAACATATAAAATAGTTTTATTTGTATCTTATTTCTCGACTTAATTTCTTCTCAGCATTAACTGTATATGTAATACAACACTGTATGTAAATTAATATAAAATTACTATATTGTAATTCCAATTTACAATTTTGCCATTTTTAACATTATCTTGACGATAGCTGCAGACTTTTACAGACTCTATCTCTTATATGATACACTCATAGAATCATTTTCATCATTTTTAACATCCGGCCGGCGTTGTCGAGCGTCCGGTTTTATTAAAGAAATAAAATGTTTTGGCGGCTTCTTCTAACGGTACTATCCAATTATTATGCTCTTATTCTGTGCACAAGTGTTAGAAATATAAATGACTCTGTGTTTTCCTTTCCTCTGTTGCAATAATATATCACAGTTCGACGTCAGAATATATATCTCTCCGTGGCAAGCATTAACATTCTATTCATCGAACACAATAGATATCATTATTTATTATATTGAAGAATTAATTAAGTACGATTATTTTTCAAATTAATTATTGACAAATTGACACAAGTGAAACTGTACCTAATCTAGATTTGTCATTTTCTTATTATATTTAAAAATTATTAATTAATGCTTTCTTCTATAATAACATTATTTGATAAATTTAGAATTGATGTTTTTGTGTGTAAACATGCAGTTAAATGTAAATGAACTGTAGATATGCAACGCCAAATAATACAAAAATAGTATTTTTTTTAACGTAAAATTTACATTTATGCAAATTACTATTACTATTGCATCGTTATTGTTACATCTTATTAGATATGCAAAAATATGCGTTGGGAAGACTTTGCACAAATGTAAATCGAATAGACCTTTTATGTAAGGCATATAAAAAGTTTCTATTTCTGTAACTTATTGTTTAATTAAATAACGGTCTTATTAATTTTAAATCTCGTAATTGTGCAATTAAATTGTGGCCTTATTAACATTTATGTTAATAAAATATATTAAATGCTTAGCAAGCGTCATGTGATTACGTAAATTTACTTACCGATTGTGAGCTTTAGTTATTATTCTTTTAAAGTAAGAAATTCTCTCAAACACACACACACACACACACACATCTATCTTCTTAATATTTTAAATATGCTATTCCTTATTTTGTCTAAATAAACTTAAACACTGACCTATTCTTTAAGCAAAAAATTAATAAAATAATAAAATATACAATAATAAAATACATAATAAGAAAAATATAAATTTATAGATACACTCATATGTAAATACTGGAGCGATCTTTTTTCCAGGAATGGTTACCATATTAGAAAATATTCTATGGATGTTAGATGTTAACGTTTCTCAGATGTGACATAAATTTTCGGATGAAATGATATTTAATTCAAGTCTCGGATAGCTTTTATTGTATGAGGTACGTTCATACTCAATACTGCTTATTCCGGACAAACAAAAAATCGGTATATTTGAAGAAATATTTGAGCCTTTTTCTCTGCTTATTTTTAAAATAACTAATATTTTTTAGTTTTACTGGCATTACAGTTATTGGCATTAATAATATTTAAACCGCACATACATTATAAATATATTAAAAAGAATATCAAAACTATAAATTTAAATCTATAAAATTAATTATTTAATCATTATTTGTATTATCTTTAGTTTTTACAATTTGTTGAAGTTATTAGGCCTTAATTTTTTTTAAGAATAAAAGTTTAATTCTTGCTAATAATAATCTAGTTTAATCTAGGATGTGTCTCTATGTGTCTATTTTTTTTCATTTTAAAGTAAATTGAAGTAAATTCGTACAGTGTATTTATAATACTAAAATTAATATAATAATTATTACATAACACCAATCTTTGAGCATCGCCATTATCAATAATTTTTGCCTTTTAATTTATTTAAATGCTAATATATAAATTATATGAAGAATCTCACTGCCGTTACGTATAAATTACAGCATTATTCATGTCATTATTCATAAGAATATTTCCTTTCTCAGACGATCGTATCTTACTTATTCCGGTTAAATATACAACGTCAAACATTTGAACGATTTCGTAGCTTCACATTTCAAGACTCTTCAAAATTCGTGGCTGAATAATTAACTAATTTACATTTTAGATATTTTATTTTACGTGTTCCTAAACATGAATTTTCGTACAATTATGTGACATGTCATTCTTCTATTGAATTCATTATGGGTTTTTCATTTTTTTTCTTTTTTTGTAAAACAATCAAAGACAAGAATGTATGCAGATGCACGTAACAGAAGCGATAGCGCAAGGAAATAGCACTTGTTCTATATTTTTTTATTAAAAGTTAAAACCAAAATCGATAATATTCATAGACATACAAATTTACCTACGTCAACAGATTTTATTTGCACGACGCAAAATACATAAATTTTATTTGCACGACGCAAATTACCTGTGGAGGTGTATTTAATAATTATCTTTAATGCATTTAAACATTAATCGAAAGTTCCTAAATTAGAACGTCACTAGAATCACAAATAAAACTTACGCGAATTATGTTGCAAAAGAAACATATCATGTATTAATTACACAACATTTAGAAAGAATAAAATTTTAATTCTCATCAAACATTTAATGACACAAAAGAATATCTAAAATTGAAAATAAAAAATGTTGTTATAATATAAGCTTCAAGTAGATAAAAGTAAGAAAACATTTGAATTACACACAATTATTTCGGGCTGTAACTATTCTTAATTATCCCTAAATTTTTCTTTTTTTTTTATTTCTTTTTTCTTTTTAAATTATGTTTAAATTGTTATCTACTTTTTTTAATTATCAAAGTAAGCATTCTACAGTTTACAGTACGTGATACACGTACCACGGCGGCGTAGCATGTGCCCTTGTATTTCGACGTAATCGCGGTCATCTTCACGAATTCCTCCAGCGTTCTCCTTTTCCTTAGTGTCGTTTTTTGCCATTTCCCCCTTTTACGACTCTCATGTAAACTTCTTGCTTTCCTTCTGTTTATTCCTTTTTTCCCTTCTTTTTATTTTAATCTTATCAAATGCTATCTAACCGGCAATTGAGTCATACCGTTTTTCCATATTATTAGACTATCGGCATTCTTATTTTTAATTATCGCCGATGGTCGATTGCGTTACTGCAAGTGGCGGTATTCCGACCGGTGGGGACACCGTTTGTTGGGCAGCGGTCTTCCTGGCGGCGTTTAACCATCGTGCACGATCAGTTTCTGGTAGGACGCGTCTCTCTTCTCATCGGCGATCGGAACCGTGAAGCAAGTCGTATTCAAAACTTTCCCGGTGTTCAAGCGTGCTGATCTCGAGAGAAGGTCGCGGTCACGAGGTTTCTGAATTCGTGAACATAACATTCCCGCATTCTTTTTAAAAGAAGAGGTGAGCAAAAGAAGAGGTGCTGTAAAAAATTTGTGTTTTAAAATTTTTGTATTCTAACGGAATTTTTTAAAATCAAACCTGTAATACAAATTTATGATAGATTTACATCAAACTAATTGTTCTTACAATTAAAGAGTTTGTTGCAACACTAGTTTAATTTTATTACACTTTAAAAAAATGGAGAAAAATAAAATCTAAAGTTAAAGCAACTTAATTTGGTTGTTACAAAATGGTAGCTTACTGTTGAAGCAAACTTTTCAAATGTTTAATATTGAGACAAGAGCAGCGTTCTAGCGACAGTGCGCTATCAGTACTTTTATTTCATTTTTTTTTTTTTAACTTTAATTAGACGGAAATTTCAAAATAAAACAAGGACAAAATAACGTAATAGTGCTGATAACGCGTTCCCCGAACGTAGCTAAGAACGAAAAACATAGCCATTTGTAACGACCGTATTCGTGAGCTAATCGCAATATTAGAAGAGACAATAAAGTTAAATTACTGTTTGAATTAGCAATTATAACCGGATTAGTAATATTATAGACCAAATTTAATACAAAGTGTGCAAGGATTTAATTAAATATTTGCACATTGTATTTACAAAATTTATGAGAAGCAAAAAGGTAAATAAATAAAATTTTTTAAATTATTTTATTAAGAGAATTTCAAATATATACAATATATATTTACATTTTTATCACCGGAAACGTCAAAAGTTATGTCTATAGATACGATTATCGTTGCAATAAACAACTTTGTCACGTATATTGAAATAGGTTTGCATAGATGACGTGTCTTTTATTATATATATTCATATATAATTCTCAATGTGTATATATACAATATTTAATATAATTTTTACAGAAGAAAGGTAAAAACTATGTTAATAGATTATTTGTGCGAGAATATAACTGTTGTCAGTACGTAAAAAATCTTAAATTAGAATTGCAAATGGCTTCTATGTTTTTTTGTCATGTATAATCTATTCTCGTTCAAATACAAAGACACAAATGTTTTACTTATGTAAATATAAATTTTTATAATATATTGAACTAAACTACAAAAGTGAATAACACAATAAAAGCACCTTCTATGATCGAAACCATGGATCTCGGTGTCTAATAACATTTCTATATAAATTTTTTTTATTTACATAAATAGGTGTAGTAATCAAAATTTAGTTTTAATAGTATAATTTAGTTGTCTTTTTTACGTAATTTTTATCTTACTCTTTTATTTTACAAATTAATATTTAAAAAATGTTTATACTTTTACATTACAAACAGTAAGTTCTAGAGTACATAAAATTGTAGTGTTGTTATATTTCTTTACACATATTTCAGATTTTCTCATATAAGTCAAGAATTATCTCTACTTTTTAGACATTGTATCATCAATATGACTAGTCTCATCCGACTTGTTGTTAGCAATTATAACGAAGTTATAAAAAATGTCAGAGGTAAGTTATTTTTAATAAAGAAGTAATATAAATTTATTATTAAAAATATACAATTTATCTGTTCACAAAAAATACTTTCCCTCATGAATAAACTCAAAATCTTGCAAAATATTCTAACTTATGTATTTAAAATAAATTTTGTATTTTGTATAGCCATATGAAAAGTATGTTACGTAATTTTGACTATTGTATTTGTAATCTTACAATAAGTACTAATATGTACTAATGATGTCAATTGTAATTTTAATTAAATCAACATGATTTAGTTTCTCTGTAAAACTTGCGAAACGCTTTACGAAATTTTAAGATTGCATAATTAATCATGCGATCTAGATACTTTGCATTATATGCAAAACATAAAAAAATCTATAAAAAAATGTGTAAAAAAAGAAGTGTTGTTGTGAACGTAAATGTAAAAAAACTATCAATTGTATGCTGGCAATAAGAATTATCTATTATTCTATAAATATTTAAAATCATGTAAAATGAAGATCATTATCGGCATTTCCTACAGATACTCACTTAAATTATTACCGCGGAGTTCCAAATAACATATAAATAAACATGATTTTAATTTTAGTCGTTCATATAATTAGCGTACTTCATGTTTTCGTATATATTTCACTTTGTTTGCTAGGCAAATCACATAAACTACGAAACGTAATATAATTTTTTTACATCGTGTATAATGATGCATACATCATAATGCTAATATTTTATGATGTAGTAACTGAAAACATAATCCGTTTAATATTTCACAAAAGATTAACATAAATTTTAACAGACTATTTTTGCGTACATTCTGCTATAGGTAAACTATTTTATATTACCCTAATATATTTTATTCTCTCGCATTGAATATAATTGATTAATGCAGCTGTTATGCACTCACCAATACCTATATATACACAATACAAACATATATATAGAAAAAAAACATTTTGCTTTTGAAAAATTTGCCGAAAATAAATAAATTACATTCCTCTATGACAGATCCAATGGTGGATACTTGGCCTTTAATGGAATCTCCAGGTCCTGTGTTATGTATTGTTAGCGCGTATTTGATATTTGTCTTAAAAGCTGGACCAAAAATGATGGAAAAAAGGCCAGCCTTTCAGCTGAATAACGTTATGATCGGATATAATGCATTTCAAGTACTTTTCAGCATTTGGTTAACAACTTTGGTAAGTTTAACTTCTTGTAAATATAGTCCCATTTCATTAGTGTTTAATAAGTGTTAAAAGCAAGAAAAACCTGTAAATACACAATCACGATATATAAATATTCTATTCCACGTTTTCTCATATTTTATATTCGAAAGAATAAATAAATCGCTTTAACACTATGTGATATGAATAAGCAGAAAATAATGTTCTAGATAATATATAAGTAATTAATTATACATGTGTTCAAATGGATAATTTATTAACAATCTTAATTTATACATTTTTATATTATTCAAACTCACATAATAATTTACGGATAGAACTATATTTAAAATTGCACAATTAAGATCAATACATGTAAAAATTAAATAAAATGTAATTTTATTAAACTATCAATCAAACTATGAATTTATCATATATGTTTTGAAATATGTAATAATCTATATAAAATATTCGTCGATTTCAGATATTGGACGTCGATATTAAATATTTATTTTTCGCTCATGGATATGATAATCATTTATCACCTGACATAAATGTACAAGTAGCGGTAAATATCTTTCTCGTAATTTTTAACAATATTGAATTTAATTTTAATTTCAACAATTTTAATATATTTCTCCAAATTATATATAATTTTATATATATATATATATATATATATGTATATATGTATATATACATATATATACATATATATAATTTTAAGAAATATTAAAACTGTTGAAATATATAATATATATTGGATGTATAGATGTCACGAGGCGCTTGGTGGTATTTTTTCGCAAAAGTCATCGAACTTCTTGACACGGTAAGCAAATATTTATAACAACAAAATTAAATAGTTAAAAATTAGAGCGTTTAACTAACTTTATTTCTATTAAGATGAAGAATTAATAATAAGACAATATAAAGTGTATATCATGGTTCCGTTATCGATTACAAGTGACACCATTGTTTTGCCACTTACCCAACAAAAGCTATTGTCAAACATTTTGAAATATGACACATTTGCTTAACAAGCGTTTTGTTAACTCGGTCATCGGGAAAGCATTCGTCAATTGTTCGTCGTAACCTCTAATAAATTAAACAATCTCTTTTAAATACTACTATCTTCTTCAAATATAATATTAGAATATAAAGCATATAAAAAGTGTATTGAATATTTGAAACACAAAAGCATATTCAATGTAGAAATAATACACGAATTCATTGCAAATAATATTTACAAATGTACGACTAATAAAAATATAATTTAAAAATTGTTTTAAAAAATCTTTTAACTTTTTATTGTATGTAATAACTGAAGGAAGGGGCGAATACGAGTCAACGCAGTAAATAATGGGCGATAATAATTTAATACAATTCGTTAAGACAAAGAAGACATTTAATTTATAAATCCGTACGTTTCGGTTTTTTTTTTAATGAAAAGATTATAACAGATGGATATTATAAGTTTTGTATCTCTTTCTTTTAACTTTTTAACTGTTTCTTATAAATAATTTTTTAGACATCTCTTTAAAACAAAAATTATTAATAATGTTATAAATTAAAATATAAATAAACATATATTTTTAGAAATATAATATAAAAAAGCGTTTAAATAAAAATCTTAAAATTTAAAATAGAGAGGAGAAAGGCCAATAAATGAGCAAACCAAAATGTTGTAATTATATAATTTTATTCAATAAAATTAAAGCGGAACATTTTGAATTTACTAAATCTTCCTTCAGCCTCAAATTTTTAAATTATAATTTATTACATTAATCCTAGTTGGAGAATACGCAACGTTTCCTTTCCGGTGTAACTATAAGTAGCAAGGTGACGTTAAATTACGTCTTAATACTGTCTAATTAACATTGAAGAAAATTATTATTAAGATATTATTAAGACGTCATTTAACGTTTTGTTACTAAGATCATTGTCTGAAGTTGTTATTCACCTTTTTAGACAATTATTGATAATTAAATTCAATTATTAAATGAGTTGACAAATTAAGTCCATGAGGCCTTTTTCGCTCAACGTGTTTTTGGTAATTGGTTAAATTTAAATTTTTCTGGTCAACGTCTTTTACCAATGACAGTGGTCGGCAACAATCGATCGTATTAATTTTTTTGACAGATTGATTTGTTTCGAATCTCATGTCATTGTTTGTTACGTAATTTGAAAATATGTATTTACGGCTGAAGAAGGCTTACCATTAGTAAAGTCGAAACGTTCCACTTTAATTTCATCAAATAATATTATATAATATAATTATATTACAACATCTTTGTTTGCTCGTTTATTGGTATTTATTTTTCCTAATTTCTATTTTATTCTAAAATACGAGCCAATATACAATTTTTATTTAAAAAATATTAAATAAAAAATCAAAAAATTGAAAAATGTAATTTCTAATATTTTATTGTTCAAGGTATTTTTCGTTTTGAGGAAAAAGCAAAATCAGATTACTTTTCTTCATGTTTTTCACCATACTATAACGGCTGTCTTCTCGTGGTGTTATTTAAAATTTTTGCCTGGTGAACAAGGCGTTGTCATTGGTTTCTTGAATTCTATAGTCCACGTCATTATGTACAGTTATTATCTCATTGCGGCACTTGGCCCTAAGTATAAAAAGTATCTCTGGTGGAAGAAATATATGACTTGGATTCAGCTGGTAATTACTTACTTGTTTCTTATGCAATTAACTATACCAAATAAAATTATTTTTTAATATCTTACTATTACTTTAAATTAATTAAAGATTTATTAAAGCTTTTATAACATTATAAATACATAATATTTTTATATTATATTTTATCATATTTTTGACATACCTAATATAGGATTTTGTGATATTTTTTATTTATTTTTCTTAGATATTATTTTCCACTATCGTAAACAGTACTTATTTAACTTAGTTTTATTTGAATGATTTGTCCAATTTAATATACAGATATTTCGTGAAACGTTTCTGTACAAATCTGTACAAATCAAATTTAACAACTAAAATTCTCTTTCAAATTTCAGACGCAGTTTGCTTTAATGTTAGTTTACCTAGTACTAACATTGATCATGGATTGTCGAACGCCAAAAGCTCTAACTTATTTCTTCGTAGTAATGATAATAATCTTTATTTATCTATTTAGCGACTTTTATCGTCAAGCGTATAAGAAAAAACTTACTTAATAATGAATATTTTGTGTCACACAACGTAAATAATCAATAAGTACAAAACAAATTATTTAAATCTACTTATGTTTAAATTTTATGTAAATAATAAAGCTATATATTGTTTAAAAAATATATATCCTTATATACAAGGAACAAAATAATTATAACTTGCATTGCAGCAATAGAAAATTCATTGAACATCAATTATTGTATTATTATATTTTACATTAAAGAACACAAAGAAAATAGATAATTATATGCGCATGTGTGTGTATAAGAGATCTACAAATTTTTATAATTTGTAAATCTATACGTTTAAATTTCAATTATATGTATATATGTATTATATAAATATATAAAAATATATATATATATATATATATATACACATAAATAAAAGCTTGTAGTAAATAGTAAATGTATAATACACACACACACACACACACACACACACACACACACACACAATATATATATATATATATATATATATATACATGTACGATGTTTTTTTTTACAAGAATTGTTCATTTTGTTATTCAATTTATTGAAGCATTGAATTCTTCGTAATTAATTACTATTGCCATAATAAATAATTTTGTTAGTAATAAATTATTTTACTGCATATTTATTTTTTATAGAAAGAATAAAGCTTATAACATAATCACTTTTAACAAATATCATAATATAGAAAAGATAGCTAAAAATCTATATATGCAATTATCAAAATCTTAAATTATCCTTTTAAATTTTCAAATTTTCTTCTTAATGTAAATAATATCATAATATATACCCTACAAGTATCGTAAGATGTATATCAAAGATTGATTTATTTGGTTGAAGAATAAAATTATTGAAAAACAGAATGAAACATGTACAAAGACGATTATCGAGGTAATTTGTCAGAAGTTTATCACGATTTCTTAAAAAGAAATTTATTTTAAATAGAAGGATAAAATTAATTATTTATTCATTAATAATTAAGAATAAAATTAATTATTAGTAAAAAAGGGTTAGCCAACATTAAAAAATTATCTAATTTTAATTTGTTCTTTCACAAAAAAATAATTTTCTTAATGTTACGTTTTTGTTAAGCATCGCTATTTATTGTTAAATAATTTATTAAGTAATATATTGAGAATTTTAATTTTCATAATGCTATTGGACCATATTATATTTATACTCAGACATATAAGAATTTCCAGTGTTTATTTAGAAATGCATATACAGTTAGTTTATATTAAATACATGTTTTATTAACGTATACATTATGTCAGATTTAAAATTCGATCTTGATTAAATTTTACAGAAAAGAAAAATTAAAATAGCCTTTGTTAATTTGGAGGATTTGATTTAATCGAAATCTTAGATTTATTAATTAATAATTAATATAGGTTAATAATACAGAAGAAAGAGAAAGAGTCATTAACGTTGAAGTAGAGTTATAATAATGTTGTGTATATATGTGAACTTTATTATATTATATATATATATATAATTTTCCTTTAGATTTAAATTGTACAACGTGTTTGTATTCTGTAATTACATGAGATATAAAATATAAATTCGTATATGCAATATTATATGGATAAGAATATATAATTTATTGTTCACACTTGATATATTATCCAAATAATATACCAATCCAAGCAAAATAATAAATAACAATAATGTCAAACGTTAATTAAAATAAATTGTGATTGAAAAGTGACTTTTAATAATCATTTTAAAACTATTTTAACGCAATTTTAGTGTCATAATAATTTTCTGTTTCGCTTGGTATATGATACATTAATGAAAAAAATAATATATATGTATATGATATATAATTAAATATAAATTTTTGAAAATATATTTTTGTACCTTAATTTTAACCCCAAAAGACACCCCTCCACGAAATGGCAACATTTCTAGTATTTTTTCCTATCTTAGTCAAAATTTCGGCTCATTTGATTGGGCTAAACGTTTGATCTATTAAGATAATTTTACTCTAAGAATGCAAAAAGATTCGGCAAGTTATAATAATATAATTTACGCAAATAAAATACTTTTAGTAAATTGGTCAGATGAATTTTATTCTTTAAGGAAATATCAAACTCATTATGTGATACTAATCATTTATCAAAATTAATTTAAATTTTAAAAAGATATTTCAAGCATAATTTAGTACGCCACCTTGATACTTGTTTGTATTACGCGCTACGCATTCTGTTTAGAATAGGTCACGCCCATGATTTATTTCATAGTGCCGTGGCTCAATTAATTTGTGCGTTGAAGCTGAAATGAATAAATAACGATACGCTTTGTGTGTCTTCTAAAGCTTGAATAGTTTCCCTCGCGAGATTTACGATCGAGGAACGTGACAAATGTTATGAGAAAACACATTTCTTCCATACAAAATAATTATATTATTGGTTCATCAGCCACCGTATTAAGATGCGACGTTTACTTATGTATTTAACAATAAGCAACGACGAGCATTGTATTCATATTTCATATGAAGTAGGACTCTAAGAGAATGAAAATTATAACCGTGGATAATATTTGCGGGCAGCAGTTCTCTCTGTAGAGGTGTGCGAATCAAGCATTTGCATGGTCGAATCGAATCAAATCGAATTTTTATAACATGTTCGAAATCGAATCGAATCTCTTTAATTCGAATACGAATCGAATCTGAATCAAATTTTTCCAGATTAACATTAGGCGATCGATTCGAAATCGAACCATTGTTGATTCGAAATTTTCGAACTATTCGATTTCGAATCTTGAGGATTAGAAAACAAACTCGAATCGAATCTACTGTGATCCGATTCGATTTGATTCGAATTCGAACTATTTTAATATCGGTGATCAAATCACGATAGTCATATTTTTTCTTTTTTCAAATAAGCAAAAATCAAAATTTATAATTGTTAAAAGACAAAATAAACAATTACAATGCATTATATTAATGATATATACTTTTATTCTATAACAAATTACACGCATAATATATAATATACAAAATTACGGTCGATATAATTAGTTATCCGTCCATACAAGGCCGTAGCTATAGATGCAATTGGTATAGACTGCACATTCCAATAAAGTTGTTGCTATTGGTTTAGAAAGAGAAAGGCAGCTTGGTGCGTTTCGTTCTCTCTTTCTCTCTCTCTCTCTTTCTAAAATATCAGTAGTGGGAATAATGACACATAAGATTAAATATCGCCCTTTCTATCGCCTCCTCTATTGCACTCCCCACCTAAAGCGAGTTAAAGAGAGACACTAATACGCATTTTACGTTCTCTTTCTAACGGAGCACAGATGCTAAGATTAATTAAGATAGGGGAAAGATAGGGAACACGCATCTATACCTATTACACATCCATGCGGCGTTTGAGCAATCGACCAGTAGTTCTGAAACTGCGATTCTCCTATCGGAAACGAATCACTTGGAAGTTAAAAGAAGCACAAAAAAGCGATTGATAATTTATTTACATTAAGAATCCCATTTAAATATTTCTAAACCGTACGCCAAACCTTATGTATATTTTATTATCCCACGGTATACTAAAATTATTATTAAAATGTAAAATGAGATAAAGGAAAAAGAATCACGACATTTTATGAGACACTCAGCAATCGATGCAAATTACCAAACAAACTTAAAGCCATATTCTTTGGATTCAATTAATCATTTTTATTTTGGATATTGACGCTCTTCACGGCTTGCATCCGAAATTGATTTTCCTACATTCAGAGATTAAATATTTGTTAATAATTTTTCTATGCATTTTTTTCATTTGCATTAAAGTTAATTTTCAATTTCTATATAAAAAGTTAGTTTATAAAAAAATGTAATAGAACAGTCGCAATCTATTGCAGCGCCACAAATATACTTTTATCACCAAAGTGATTTAAACAACTTTAGGAAGAAGCTTTAATAAAGCAGTATAAGCGTCTCTAATTAAATTCTTTTGAGAAAACATTGATCTAGAGAAGTTTAAGTAAATAATTTTATAAAATAAATTCTTGAAATGATGAGGGTGTAACAAATTTTATAAAATAAATTCTTGCAATGATGAGTGTGTAACAAATTTTTTTATATAAAAAATAATTAAAATCGAAAAAGTATAGAAAGATAAACATATGTTGCTTGGGTTAAGAAAAATCCAATTAGAAAAATATAAATGTTAAGTAAACGACAAGAAACTACAAATTTTTGGATACCTAGTTTGTTTAAACTTACCTAAATAATACATATCGAATTTTGCAAATTAAATGTTACGTATAGTTTCTCATTTGAAAAGCAGTTATGACAAAAAAGAAAATTATTTTTATAAATTGTTCCTCTCTGTTTCGTAACTACGTTCAATTAATTGACATATTTATGAATATTGTTAATATCACGTATCTACGTATCATTGTTATTCTATTCAAAATAACGATTAATCATATATACTCCTTGTTCTTAACAAGACCTGTCCTCTACAATTGTTTGACATACAAATTTGATTATTGACTTGTTCCGAACACATTTGACGTGTAACCTGAAAAACCATTATTCGAAATTGTTTTGAACGCATGTAGTATACCACGCATACATCCATTATGTACAAACAGCTGCAATAATGACGTCTAATGAAGATATTCTCTGAAGATAGCAGCATTCTAAATAATTTGTTTCATTCGACCATCTTTCGTCAATCGGAAAACTTAATAAATCCCAATTGTAAAAATTTTCGTTTTTTATACTTGTGATTTTGAGATAATTCTACAGCTATAGCTAAAAGTTATGACTTAAAATTTTATAAATTATGCTTTATTTAAATGGTATATCTTATATCTCTTAGAAATACATCCTATATCTGTTTAGTTAAATTACTATAATAATTAAAATGTTAATATAATAGTTTATTGCTAAGAATTTATTGACAAGAAAAAAGTTTTTTTTTTACAAAAAAAATGCAATATAAGATAAAGAATATATATTTGAGATTATCTCCAATGGACTTCATCATTGCGTTGTATCGCACATCACGCGTGTAAGGATAGCAAATATGAATCACTCTTAAATGTAATGCGTTTGATTTCCATGTTTTAATAAACGACTTTACCCCTCATACTAATATTATTAACTATTGATTGCGCATTTTTTAAACAAATACGCAAAAGAAAACGACGATGCATAACGATGAAATGTGTATCGCCCGATTGCAAGATGATAAATGTAAAGAGAAACGTCAAATGAAGAAAGATCTTACGTCCTTGTAAATTTGAAAAGTGCACTCTTGAAAATATCTCTCTAAATTCTTCATCCATATAAGTTGATTTATACATTAAACAACTATCGTAAAACTGTAATAATTAGAGCACGCATTATTTAATAATACCATCATTAGTATCGTGGTTGAGTCTAATCGTGTGAGTCTAATCACAAGATACGTCGCTTAACAAAAAAAAGATACATAAGATACAAAACTATTAGTTTGCCATTACAAGTGATCCACTCGTTTCCGTTCATATTCTCCGGTAATTCACGATTACATCGTTGACAATTAAATCGATAATTTTATAGCAATTGTTGTCAATTAATACACTTACTGTCGAAGTGACTGTGACCCAAAACCGGCTGTGACAATTTTTTAGAAACGGAGATTATGACAAATTGTGTGATGCTTTAAATTCGAATACTTTTCGGTATGTATTCTCTGGATTTTATGAAAAATGTAAAATTCCGCGGTGTTCTTGTATACAAATAATATTGCTTCAAAAAAATAATAAAATAATATTGCTTTAATTATGTAATAATAATATGCTTTATATGACATGAGTGATACAATGTGTTATACATTCCGAAGAACGATCTTTTCGTAGCAGTGAAAATAATTTTAAATTAATTTATAATACTGCTTATTTGCAATCTGATAACGTATAAAATTTCACCGTAAAATATTGCGTATTTTGAAAACGCAGAGGACAGATAATACATTTCTAGTCTGAAAAGAATTTTGATTTACGAGATTTAAAAATCTGCGTTTTTGAAATCGTAAATTTTTAAACTTTGCCGATAGTTTGTTAGATTAGCATTTGAAATTATCAGTATATAAATAATATAAATAAAGACAAACAAGAACGCGAATAACAATTTTTTCATTATTCGTCCATTTAAATTGCATATACATACAAAATGCAATGCGAGTAGGTGTTCTACGCTCTAATTATGCCTAATTATATCCTTGACGACTTAGCCGTTCGATACAACTTCGTCGCCATCGTATATACAAGAAAATACGTAATGAGTGGATCGCTTTCGTTTGTCTAAAAAGTTTGAAAATTCAATCGTCGAGTGTAGTCAGATGCGTGTTTAGTTTTGCGCGGAATGTCCGGTCGTCTCTGTCGTTTTCAGTTTACGTTGTCTCTTTGATGCGCGTCGAACGTCCTAGCGTGGAACGCAGCTGCGATACGTCGGCTAGATTAGCGAGATAGAGACTGCAGCGCGATTCCAAGTGAAATGGTAGTGACCGTCTCATTGCGATCGCATCGCCTCTTTCCTCGGCCGCACCGGTTTAGTCGCTTTTCCCTTTTCCGTTCGGTATCTCATCGCTGCGCACTTTCTCCACGGCGCCGTTCGCTTTGGATTTCTGGATCGACGGCGTTGCGCCGTCGTTTTCTTTCTTGGGGGTATAGGCATTATTGTAGAAGTCCGAGAACAGGAAGTAGAAGAACATCGCGTTCGGCAGTACCAGCACGACCGACCATCTCGGATAGTTGCAGTCGTAGAACAACAATAGGCAGTTGTGTAGGAAGGCCAGACAGAATTGGGTCTGTCGAAGGAAAAGAATAACGTAGATAATGATTTATATTTTATTTATATTTATATTAGTTTTAAACACTTGACACCAAGCCTCTACCGTGTCTCCTGATAATAATTTGTCGATGAAACAAATTATCAGGATAGACGAATCGGTGAAAATTGCAAAAAAAAAACTGGCAGTCATTGAACAACTTCATCGATTAAGCATTCGCAGGGACGGAGGCTTCCTTATGGAGCTCTTCACACTCAGAGTTCCTTGTAGATGTGGAATTTCCCATCCGGAATTCGGGTTTTTTTTTTAATATTTTAATTTTTGACAAATTTTAAGAAATTTTAAGTGATTTGACAAAAAAATTATTAAGATTTATAACAGTATAAGTAATTTATATTATTATTTATTTGTAAAGAGAAAATATATAAAAAGAAATTTAAAATAGAAAATATATGTAGAAAATATATTTCGCACATACAACAAAAAAGATAAAATATTTGTGTGTTATTGAAACCACCCCCTTTCCTCGCTTGGATGATACCCAGAAAAGTCAAAAGTCTCCGTCCCTGAACACTAGTTCATTTGCTACGTACCATTTGTAGGGTAGTAATGTACTTTTTCCACCAGAGATACCGTTTTTGCTGATGGTGAGGTAGCAATGCTGCCAGAAGATAATAAGTGTACATGATGATGTGCACAAAGCTATTCATAATTCCTGCAACATATCGAATCATGTATTCGTGAGTCACGTATGATTCGATTCATTAAAACAACGAAAATGTTCAAAGAGAGAAATAAAAAAAAAAGGAAATTGGATCATTATATTTCACTGCAGTCTACTTCGACGTACCTACGAAGACGCCATGGCCACCAGGATAATACTTCGTAGCGCCCCACGATATCATTGGCATCACGGTATGATGGTACATGTGAAGAAATGTGATTTGTTTCTCCTTCTTGCGCAATACGAAGAACACCGTGTCGAGGAGCTCTGTGAGTTTCGCCAGAAAATAAATGTAAACGCCTCTTGCGACCTGTAAACGAATGTCGTGCAGGAAACGGATGACGAAAAGTCAATTGGCAGACACATTCTACCTCTCTTCTTATCGCGCTAGAAAAATTTACGATATTGTCTTGAACAAATGAGAATATTTCACATTCAAACCGGGAAGATAACGAGACAACGATATCTTTCAAGTTACATGAGTAAAACAACGTAAAATGTCGAGATTTGTAAGTTATGAATATTATAACTTGAATATATTATAAATAAAAATTATAAGCTAAATATTATAAATTTATAACAACCCGGGAAAAAATATATATGTCTTATATGAAACATATATATATATATATATATATATATATATATATATAAACATATATAAAAATATATAATTATATATAATTATACATAATTCAATGCGAAATATGTCCATACATATCCATATATGTTTCTTTTCTTTGCAAAATTATTGTTTAATACAAGAAAAATAATAATAATAAAAAGAAAACATAAAAGATAATTAAAAGAATAATTTTTGCATTGTTTTTTTTACAAAAAATCAAGTTTTAAGAAATAATAAAAAATTGTTCATATATAATTATATATATATATTTTTTTAATCATTTATGTATAATTTTATATAAGTAATTTTTCTCATTTCTTCAAACTTGATTTTTTGAAAAAAAACAATGTAAAAATTATTCTTTTAATTATTTTTTATGTTTCCTTCTTATTATTATCATTTTTTTGTATTAAAGAATAATTTTACAAAAGAAAAACATATGTATAGATATATATGGACATATTTTGCATATAATTATATATTTTTATATATAATTATATGCAAAACTTGTTATATGAAAAACTTTCTTATGTGAAAAACTTTGTCCCGGGAATTAAAAACTTAGAGATACACGTTTAGCGATATCTTTCAAGTTACGTGAGTAAAACAACGTGAAATATCGGGAGATTTAAGTTATAAATATTTTAACTTAAACGTTATAAATAAAAATTATAAAATAAATATTATAAATTTATAACAATACTGAAAACTTAGAGATATACATTTATGCAGCATTTTACATACTCTTAGAGGATACGGTTTGTACGAAAAATCCACCCCCTCGCATGTGAAGCTGTAATTATGGAAAAATATGGCGTCCATGCCTTCATTAAATAGCCATGTGCTAAGAAGAATCTGCAAAAAGTTATAAACGACTAGAGTGTTTTTTAGTTGGTACGGCTTCCGGTGTTCCATGTTTCTCGGGCCCCATGACAATACGAAATAGAGATAGCCGATCAAGATACTGAGGCCGGGTACCGGTGACGATATAAGAAACCAATCCCTGGTTCGAGGATCTGAAAAAAATTTATACACAATAAAAGAGTTATGAAATCGGATATGCGGATTTGTATGTTGTGCTTGGTTTTATCAATGCATCTTTTCTATTTGCGATTATCCCTATACTTGTCTTTAGCGAATTGGCAGGAATTAACATAAAAATCCAATATGGATTATCTGAAAATAAATGATATCTGAAAATAAATGATGATCTGAAATTAAATGATTAATTGAATGAATTTCAAATTAAGTTGTATACGTACAAATAAAGACGTAATCTTTATTTTTATCAAATTTTTTTGAATTATAAAATACGTTTTTTTCTTTATTGTTAAATAACTGATATACTGAATTAGAAGACGCGTCGTGGTATCTTCTTAATTTTTTAAAATAGATTCTCATGTTGTATAGATTCTATTGTAATTCTGAATTGCATATCCATAATTAGTTATACTGCTGATACCAAATTAATAAGTGAAAGCAAATGAAGTTATCCTCAAAAGTAAAGAGATAAAAGAGTGATGAAGTATTTTTCGTGCTCGATTTTATTAATGCATCTTTTCTATTTGTATCTATACCTATACTTATCTTTAGTTTTAACTAATTGGAAGGAATTAAATCCAATATTGATTATTTGAATAAATAATATTAATTGAATAAATTTCAAAATAACTGTTTACGCAAAAACAAAAGCGCAGTTTGACGTAATCCTTATTTTTTATCAAAGTTTTGTTATAAATTCCGTTCTTTTTTTTGTTAAATATTAAATAATTGGTATTCACTATTAGAAGACGCATTATTCGTTGTTGTTGTAATTTTTTAAAATAAACTTTCATACGATATAGATTATATTGTAATTCTGAGTTGCATTTTCATAATTAGTTACACTGTTGATAGAAGATTAAGCAAGTGAAAGCAAATGAAGTTATCCTCGAAAGTTACGAGATTAAAGAATGATAAAGTAAGAGAAACCATTATGAGATTAATCAAATAAAGGAAAAATATGTAAAATCAAAATAGTTACACGTCAACCTGTATCGTTTCGATTATTGACAGCACATAATCAGAATCCAATTCGAATGTCGATATCTCGTATATAACGCAAGCTTACCGGATAAATCGTGGAACAGAAATTGCCAGTATCGCACTACGGAGTTGTTGTAGATGTTAGACATCCTGTCGATTGGCGCGGTGACGTTCATTGGGAAGTCAACTGGAAACACGATTTTATGAGTTTCATTACTTTGCGTATATTAAGTTTCCCCGCTGTCGTGAATAAATTGATTTAATTATATATTCTTACTCATTCAAAACAGTTTGTGGATAAAAAAGAACATTATTAAGCATACTAATATCTATAATTTATATGGCAGTAACGCCTAATTCAAAGAGTCTATGCTCCGTTTTCTAAGATAAATACAAATAAATATGAGTCGCGACGCATGCATGCGTTTCGAGGGGGCGTTTAGCGTCGCCGTTGTACGTACAAACCGATAAGTTTTATCATATAAATCCCACATATCTTTGTGTGGTATTTTTATTCGCAAATAAAACGTCGGACTCGTCATAAAAACAAATTCTTGCTTTTATAACGTCATTAAACTCGCGGAGGCCCTAATTGGGTTAACGTGGCGTTCCCTTGCGCAAGATGCGCGATTTACCGATTGCTGAAATCCGCATCCTTTCGACAAATCCGCGTGCGCGAACCGGTTCGCACATGTCTGGAATGATCCGATGTGGTCAGAACGGCGGGGAAAAAATAAGGCATCGCAACCACCTGTTCATTTTCGCAGCCTCTAATGATAGATTCGCATTGCTACTTGCTCAATGGCAATGTTACACCGTTCGAAAAATACGTGTAATCACGTATGTTTAACATAGACACCGGGAATTTTTTTTCCCCTCGATGATATCATTGAGAACGACAACGGATTTATTCGTCCGTGCGTTTACTCCTAGCTCGCGTGCGCCAAGTCAATCTCTCGTCGGTCTTTCATAAACAAGCCATTCCTCCAAAGCGAATTCGGTTGAACGCACTAGTGCGCACTCGGTGCGCACGTTAAAACCGCGGTCGTACATAAATATGTATGTTTAATACAAATATATAAGAAATGGGTTAACCGCAAAAGTCTTAATCCTTTTATTGTGCCGCTAAGTAAAACATGTATTTCACAATATGAAATATTTCACTTTTACACTCATTGTCAGATTAAGTCAGTGTAACAGCTGCTTTAA
This sequence comes from Wasmannia auropunctata, assembly GCF_000956235.1. NCBI lineage: Eukaryota > Metazoa > Arthropoda > Insecta > Hymenoptera > Formicidae > Wasmannia > Wasmannia auropunctata. Next base: position 708,265 of record NW_012026841.1, on the reverse strand, counting down.
TGTGCAGAGTGAACGCATTAGAATACGTCCATCAAATTCGCTATTATAGACTTTGCAGAGAGACACCGCAAAACATTTTTCAATTTTATTTACATATTTAACTACCGATTAATCGGCGATACATCTTGCATCTGTTATTTTTATTTTTAGAAAAAATCCCATTAAAAATATATTTAATTTATTTTATTACAATTTAATTCGTTTCTTTTTCTTTTTTTATTTGTTTAGTATACCTTTATATACATTTACTCCACGTTATAGAATTTTTTAGTCCATACAATCATTCCACACAATCGTTTGTTATCGAAAGCAGCATGTGGGGTATACCGTATCATCGGTGAATGATAGACCGTGGATACTTCTACGATCGCATTATCCCTACAATCGTCATTATACGATGCAACGGGTTTAATAATGCTGTTCCCCCGCGATTAAATCGGACTTCCGTGAGCGCCGACACACTTTCGTACTTGCAGCCCGGCGTGCGTTCGGCTCCTTCTTGATTATTGACGCTGTTAGTACCATTATCCGCCTCGGATAACAGAGAACCGCGGGGGCACTTTGAACACGTATACGACTTTCCACAGCGCGCGGCGAAATCAAGTGGAAGCACTGCCGATGCGAGCGGCGACTAACTGCACACGCCGGACTTTTCACTGGGAGAGTGAGAGCGCGGTGGCCGAAAAAGAAAAAAAGAAAAGACCGGTGTGATTACCGTAGTGGTTCGACTACGACTAACTAGCAGCCACCTTGATTAAGCATGATACCACTACGCACGAGCGATCTCCTTTGGAGGAGACCTATCCCTCGAATATCTCTGTACGCAATGAATTTTCAGACGGAGATGGTGAAATACGCCGTCTCTCGAATTTTCTTTCTCTCAGTCTCTAGCCGCGGCATTTTTTTCCACCGTCCAATTACTCGTAAAATATGCAAAGCGTCTGGAAAACTCTGTGGTACACATTTCTTTTATTATAATACTTTACACCGTTTCTGAGAACAATCATTCGTATTTACGTTTTTCGCTAAAAAAAACTTGCTTGTTTCTTGCTGATTAAAACCTCTTTTTGAATTTCGACTTATTGTTAGCATAATTATTAAAAAATTACCGTAAATAATTAAACTAATGTGAAATAATTATAATTAAATTAATAATAAATATAATTAAAAATAAGTAAAGAGAGAAATGTGTTTTCAAATGTGTTTTGAACAGATGTTCTTTTCTAAAATTCTTTCTTACCAATGTTCCTAAAAGTCTATATTTGACTTTTTACGCGGTTGAGCAAAGAGTACATTTTCCTACAATTTCTTCGTTTAATAATGAAAAATGAATCGCGCGTACAGAGCGACTCAAATTGTTGTGTTTTAACGTCACAATCCACGATTATCGCATTATCGCATTCTTAATCTTCTTAATATGTAGGTCTTGAAAATCATATAAAATTTTTTTAATATCGTATAAATTTTCTTCATAATTGTATATGCGCACGTATACGATCTTTTACAAACATCTTCATTTCATTAGCAGCGCACTTTTCATATAATCTTGTAAATCTCGCGGTATATATTTTTGTGCGCTTTGAGCGTGATGAGTTAACTATCATATCAGGCATAAGCATCTCTTCGTGTTGTCCATTGTAAAAATTCAATGCGTAATTAGCAACAAGTAAATTCTACAATGTAATGTCATATCTTGATTTAATTGTAAATTAATCCAAAAAATTGAATAGAATGTAATGTCATATCTTGATCTAAATTGATCTAATTATTGCTGTCGAATTAAAATAGGCGCATGAGTCATCGATTAACGCAAATCTTCGTGCGACAACGCGATTTTTTCATGAGTGTCGCTCGCTCTTATTATCCGAAGGTACTGGAATCGCGACTTATGAAAATCGCGAAATCGTAAAATTTCGCCTCGTTTCTATGTCGTAAAACTGAACATTACATCAATTGTATAATGGCTCCCGGGAGATCGGCCGGTGCAACGTCGTTAAAGTTCTTACGTAATGTACACTTCATTTTAGGACATAGATAACCGGTTTTAATGGTATCATCAGACCTTACATGTTTCAACAATTTAACTTACTCTTTTTCACAGCTGTCATACTCATCCAACTTAATTCTCTTTCTCTTTTTCTCTCTCTATCCTCCCCTTTCTCTCTCTCTTTCTCTCTCTCGTCTCATAATTCATTAACTGCGATATTTACCTGCAAATTGTGAATTCTCAGAAATATTTTCTCCTAAAATCGCTTCACCCAAACGATCTAACATAAAAAATGATATAACATGTATTGTATGTAATAACATACTAACATAAAAAATGATAAAATGATGTACTTATGTGATAATTGATTACATACGAACTGAAGCTACGAAAAAAGCTACGTTATTTCTGTTATTATATTTGCGTTACAACTGAATTAGAAATTGTATTTGATTGACGCAGAAACCATTCTATGAAAACACATATTTATTTTATTTTAGTTTTATCTAGCTCTTACATTTAATCTCTCTTCTATTATCACCCTAAATTTAAATAATTTATCTAATTTCTAATTTTTCTAATTTTTATCATAAATGTAAATAATTTCACTAGTTTATTTTTTCGAATAATGCATATCAAACTATAATATACACCTGCCCGGTCGTAAAGAGCAAAGATAAACGTCTGATTTGATTCCACTCTAAACAACTGACAATTATTTTTCGCATACGCGAAAAGGGTACGCGCCGTTTTGCAATGTACATACATTTTAGACATCCCTCTATTATCGCTATCTCGCATAGCACTCCGTTGACGCATAAATTATCGTCTCTCGTCAAGTTTTACATAATATTAACCGCTAAACGCTCTGCTCCTCCGCCGAAGGTACCCTTTGTCTTCCAACGGTACACGACCTACTCCGCAGAAACCAACAATTGCTTCAGGACCATGCAAATGACCGCCAATAAATTCACCTTGCGAAACCGCCGTCGCCGTCGTCGCGGCGATTTGTCCTTTTAACGGCAATTGCGACGTACCATCCACTCGTTTTAGAGTATCCGTGTGCGTGTATCGGGGGTACACGCGCGTCCGTCGCACATGCGGCTCCCAACACCGGCGTTGTCGACGTCGCGTGCATCACACACGCACGTACCTATCGCTCATCAAAGGTCCGTAATGTCCGACTGCAGTTTCACCTCCTATTGCGACACGTATTTCCTCCGCTGTTTCGCTTTTCCCGCGTATTGCCGGCACTCTCGTTCCGATTTTTATCTCTCTCCCTCTCCCTCTCTCTCTCTCTCTCCTCTCTCCTCTCTCTCTCTCTCTCTCTCTCTCTCTCTCTCTCTCTCTGCACCATTTTGTTCACTGTATATTTTACGAATAGTACATACGGAGAGAATTTTAGTTTAAAATTTACCCTGTAAATCACGTTAATTGTAGGACTACATGATATTTTGACGAATTTTATATGATTTTTATTATTTTTTTCAATATACATATACTACACAAATTTATTGTAGTGCATAGTACAATTTATTGTAGTGTACAGTAAAATTTGTCGAAATACCATGCTGTCCCACGATTAACAAAATTTTCAGGGTAAATTTTTAAAGAATTCTCTCCGTGATACAAATGCATTGCTCGCCTTTTTTCCCTTCCGTTTTTTCCCTTGCTGTCGCGATTCATTAATTCTCATGTGATTTGAATAATTGAACGTTACACGTTCTGGGATTATACCGTCATCGTATCTCTCGGCATTCGTCGCTTATTACGTCCGTGATGACAGGCAAATTAGAGTTGGGACACATCATATATTATGTTATCATCGTAATCTCATTGCAATGCAAATTATATGTGGAATCTATCTGACGGTCAATGAATGACTCTGAGAAATTAATTATCTCTCAAAAATTCCTCACCGAAATGCTGCTGCCAAATTTAAAAGTATATGTCAAGAATAGAGCTATATATATACTTTTCTTCAACAATTTTAATGAAACAGGTTTAAAAATAAATGATTGCAGAAGACTCTTCTTGCTTCTGTTGATCTTTCCTAAACGATACTCTTTCTGCAATATTTGTTCTTTGTGCGTACACAAGCGTACAAGTCGATTCATCAATAAGAATCGGCTTCTATGAATATTCAGGTGGAAAATTGTATCAATGCACAAATTATGAATAAATTATACGAGCCGCGGTATCAATGATCAATTATGCGTTCATGGTCTTTTAATAGCGGATCGTGTTACTAACGTTCACAGTCATTGACGACAGGTTGTCTTATATTGAATACACATATGAGTGTCTATATGTTTATGCACTGTTACGTGCAATATTATTAAGTGTAGCACAATTCAGTGCAGTATAAACTGATTACGCAAATAAGATTAATGTCACACTACTTAAAAAATTTCGAACAAGAATTTTCAGAATCGCCCGAAAAAGAAATCACAAGTCACAACGTGAGAAGAAGTTATAAAGACTAAATAAGAAAAATTGATTAATTTTTTTTAAATTAATTTTCTTAAAGTCTAAAAAATTTCAAGTTAAGCTGAAATCCTGACGGCGCAGAATTAAATTTGTTAAAGTAATTTTATTTTACTTCGATGACAAAAGCATTGGCTGGCATATTTAAAAAAAAAATCATTCCTTTCGTTTAACTCGTCAAACACATAACATTATTGCAATAATAATGTTGTGCGATAATTAAATAAACGTTGTAACAATAAACATGGAACTACTGCAGCTTAACGCAGAATGAAGGAAAAGTATAGGGGAACGAAAGTTTCAATTTCGTCAACTTCAATTTCTAATAATTCTCCATTGCAGACAAGAAATGCACGTTAGAATATGCGAATGTGTGTCACTAGGAGCTTTACCGGCTCCTCTTCCTGTCCGGTGCGTTTCTATGCCACGTCGATCCGGAGGGCTTGAATACCGGTTCGCCAAGTAAGTCATGCACCTTTCGCTCATAGAACGCGTTTGCTCTGTCTACCGCGACGCGACGCGACACGACGCGAGTTTACTGACCAGCGATGTTGTACTCAGGGACGGCGGACGGCATGGAATCCACTTGCGACAGCAGGAAATCGCGCAATATTCATCTCTCGATAATGATCGCACGCGCGATCTCCATCTTAATAACTATCATCTGATTGCACGTATACATATACAGTACATACCTCTTTGAGATAGTGACGATAACAAAGCAGAGAAAAGAGCCTCGCTTTTGCATTTTGCAGTATCATACCATAAGCGTTGCTAAGTAACGCTTGAGTAATTCACGATCGACAAGTCAACGGGCGCGATAAAAAATGCGCCACCGTCCATTGCTTGGCGCGAGGCTGTACAAATTAATTTAAATGCACGATTATTTTATCTTGATTTCTACTTAAGATATCAAATGCTAATTATTCAATCAGTGTAATTAAATGTACGTTAATTCCAGTTTGTCTAACTAGTATTTCTAAAGCGCATATTCCGAGCGCAATTAAGAAGTTAAGAATAAGTCGTAGACCTTTTATTACACGCAGACTATTATTAGCTTAAGGTAATCTTAGAATAAAGATTTGTCTCTTTTTCTCTCTTTCTCTCACTCTCTTGCTTTCGCTCTCATATCTAAATTCTACATGACCTTTTTCAAGAGTTTTCCATGTACTTAAGACCGTTTACTTCATGCAAACTCTTTCGACAGCATCTCATTGTGCCGCTCATTTTTAACGTTTTATTAATAGCCCTCCCTCCCTTTCTCTCTCTCTCTCTCTCTCTCTCTCTCTCTCTCTCTCTCTCTCTTTCTTTCTGTACATACTAACGTCTTTTGATAGGTGCTTAAACGCACGATTTCATCGCCACTTACACAGCAGCACCTCGCTGTGGAAATGGCAGTGCGTATATGGCAGTATTGCGTTATGCTGTAATTCACGGCCGTAAAATCGGCCATTGTCAATTTTGACGAATACGCATCGTCACGCTGCAACAATTCATCTCGAGGGGAGATTATTAAACTGAGATCAAAAAATTATCAAATGATTTATCGTTAATTGCCAGTTCTCATTGTGCAATATCGTTCCCAAGGTTTACGAGACGCTTAAAACGAAACGGCATTTATCCTGGCACTGTAATTGGCCTTTAATGATCAACGAAAGAAACACAACTTAAAACAAAAAAAAAGTCTATCGAAAATTATTGAGAACTTCGGCATTGCAATCTGGGAAAAACTCGTTTCGGATAATTGCCGTTGTCATACACACGCAAAAATCATATCGATACCGACCCTGTTTTCGTGACAGCGCAATTACCAAATTATAGAGTCGCAATATCTTTCGACTGCGGAAACAGAGTGAATAGAAAGGCGCAATAGTTCACACGTTGCAATTTTATGACAGAGGAAAGACATAACGAATGGCACTATCTGCAATACACCGTGAAAAAAAAACCGAAGATAAAACCGGTTGATCGTAAAAATGGTGAATGGAGGAGGACTTGACACAGCCAGTATAATAAATGTCAAAAAATAATTGATTATACAATTGTACACTTCAAAATTAATACGATCCCGATAATATATGTACGTGTATACAATAGTTTAATTAATTTACGCGAGAAAAAAAGCTAAGATTGTTCCCATAAACGTTATGGCTAAGTGAACTTTAACTAATTTTCCATCCCTGGAATGTTCAATCGACCTGATACAAGAGCTAACGGCGATAATTTACATATTCAACTAATGCAGGCAATGTCAAGTAGCTGTTCCTGGTAAATGGAAAAACGATGGAGAAATTGGTTGCACAACGAAGTCGTATTCGCAAAGTTGCAGTTGCGTTCACCGTTTTAGTCGTTCTTGTTCGAAATCTTGTTCGCGCCATTTTCCAGTGTGCCGATTATCTGAGATCTCGGATAGTAAAGAAATTATTTTGTTAAAATAGAGACAGAGTTTCTATTAAAAATATATTCCTTATTTCTATTAAATATCAACACAAATAAGGAATATATTTTCTTTTATAAATTTGATAATTTATACAAATTTAGGAACTTTTCAAGGCGTCTTTATTTTAGAGATAAATTATAGTTATGCAAGAACTAAGTCATAAAACTAAGTTAAAGTCTTATTCGATAAAATAGTACGCAACAACGAAATATAGGATAAAATTCCGATTTATTTAACCCCGTTATTTAACCCCCGCTTCTCATGAATAAATTAAAATACATTACAAAATAAAAATGCATCGAGACATTAACATATTTCAAATATATTGTACATCAAATACATATATTATAATGCCGAAAACTATTACTTAAATATCATATCTTAAGTAAATATGTATATTTGCTCCGGTATAAATTCCAAATTTGCAATAATTTCTGCATTATTTTAAATTCAGTCACACTGTTCTACGCAATTACGTTTCATGTAATTTTTCACAAATGTTTATACATTACGTAAATGGAAAGAATTATTTTGGATATTATTTTATATATTATTAAAAGAAAATATTTGAAGTATCATTTTCATTAACAATTACCGGATATTACCAAAGGATTATTCATGTGTTATTCGCAAACAGTAGCTTCTTAGAACTCTGATGCAATCCGATGATTTTTAATTATTTAAATATCATTCCGTCCGCCGGCCACGTAATCGCGAGACCTTCTACTCGAGCATAATACGCGTTGTCATCAATTAATTCTCTTCGATTTAAATATTTCCAAATTACGCAATTTTTTTATAATTCATTTTACAGAACGGCTGCGGCTTTTATATGAGGCTCTTTTACAGGCTTATGAGAAATAATTTTACGCATGATATATCCGAAAAAAATCAATCCTTAATTCGAATTTCCAAGTATACGACGAACCGCTGCGTTTTACTTAATGCGAATAACTTGCGCGCAGCTCCGGCGATCTCGCGATATCAACCTTGCGACCGCGTACTTTCAGGATCACTTATGCTGTCTTACCAGTTAAGTCGACCAACGTAACAACATGTCATTGGTTTCCTGCTACGCTTTCTTCCCGTCGGCCATTTCACCGTCAATATATATATATATATATATATACATATATATTGTATATACATATACACACATATACATATATGTATATACTATCGTACGAAAGTTCACGTGCAATAGAGCAAATGGGTATTCGCGACATTCATGCATGCAATCGCGTGCGTGCCACACGTGCGGGGGACAGAAGCATCCGTCTGTGCGCGCGGCTAGACGTACCGTTATCGGGGATCGTCACTGACAATGAAACGCACCTGCGACCTCCCATATATGTATACATAGAGATACATATATGATAATTCACATTCTTACAATTGTACAACATCGTGGAATATAATATTTACATGATAATTCATATTTGCTTTAGAATTGCATTGTACAAAGTCAAGGAGAAGTAGTCGAATCTCTATACAAATTGACTTAATAGTTGGAAATTTTTACCTCCGTGTGATTGAAACCACCGTGAGGAGCAGAAAATTCTTTTTCGCAAAAATCGTGACAATAACAAGGAATAATATACAATTTTATACGGCAGAGATAAATTAACTGGTTAGCTTGCGGCTAACTTTAACCTCGGAGAAATTTATTGTCTGCAAGCAATTCTTTCACCGCGTCAATAATCAATATAATATTAAATCTGTTATCAGGAATGATAACGCGGTTGTACATTCGTCCTTTCTTTATTTGTATTAGTTTCAAAATTTTTACAAGATTGTAAAACAAATGTCAAATATTTGTCGTCTAATTTATTAATTGGTTTCTATTGTAAAGAAACTTCTATCTTTTTTTTTATCGAAAATAAAAAACCGGCGAGACGTACGTGAATATTTAATCACATCTAAAAGGTTTTTCTTATTGGCAAACTATTAAAGTGGTTTTATCGCTCAATGCCAACTCGATAGTGTGACGTTGTCATATAATCGCGTACGTACAGTCTATGCAAAATGTTTTTATTGAATTAATTAGTCATATGGAGAGACTAACCTTTGACTGGGACTCGCGCGACAAAACCACTTTAATTATTGATAACAATAAAAACCTAACAAGATTCCCCGAATTAAAAATACAATAAGTAAGTAAGTCAATTTTCTCCTTTTTTTACACCGATTTAAATTTGAGGACATGATACAGCCCTTCAACTGCACGGACAGCTATTGGAGATATTTATAACTGCTTCCTCACTCACTAGATGTGGAAGAACACACGCATTAAGAAATTAAGAGCGAGAGTTAAATGTAACTATTGTAAATTGTCACTGAAGATGGCTAAAAAAGATAGTCAAAACGTTTGACTTTTAGAATAAATTTTATGTAAATTAAATACTGCGTACCAATAACCACGCCGATTCCCATCTACCTTACTTACTTATTGTATTTTTAATTATTGATATTTTCACCTAATGGCGTCTTATTATTTTCACTGTTTTTTTTATCCAACACGGAAATTAAAAAAGGATTTATTCATTTTCTTTCTTCACGTGATAATTACGTAAATAAAAATGGCACATATGTTCCTAAATCTACTACAAGTAAATTTTTCCGCATTAATTTGTTTTTTTTCCAAGAAGCGATTCTTACTCGACATGGACTCTTCACGAAAGTAAAAGTGACCGCGATTACACATGCCAGCTTTATGGGTTCTACACTGTGTAACAATTAGTACAAACAGAAGTGTGAAATGTGAAATCCGAACGAAGCAAAGCAGCTTGCGTAGCCGAGATTCGACGATAACACAGAATGAGAAGAAACGGCAAAAAGCAATTGTCCCTTTAATCCCATCTCGATTATTTGATACAAAAATAAACTTGTGTTACGCAATAAACTGCAAAACTTTTTACGAAAGGGAAACAAAATGATTTTCTCTGATCACAATTCCGTGTTATAAGTTCAGAGGCAGATAAGAGCAGTAGAAGAGTTATATAGTAAGTCTGACAGTCAATTGTTTGCGCCACAAAACACGTCATGAAATAAGCAGCGTAACAATAATTTATTAACTGGAAAAAATTGACTGCTTATTCACGGATCACCAGTAATAAGTTACGGAGTGAAAGAGAAACAAATTCAATAGCATCGTAATGGTATCATTATTCGTAACATACTACTACATCTACGATCAGTGCAGATTACTTCCGTGAATTATGTCTTATATCCATTGCCACTAATCGCGCTTTCGCGACGAGCGCGGATTTTACGCGGAAAGAAAAAAGAAAAACGGCGACATAATTATTGGTGAAAAAAAAATCAATTATTATTATTTATTATTATTTTCCAAAATAAATAACGACGATGGCGATCTTTTATAAATTCCCGTCCTTTCTTTCTCTCGATCCGTTTCATTCTCGGAGAAGAGAGTTTGTAAGAGTAATACATTTTAATATCGGAGTTGCAGCGCGGATCGAGGCACTGGCGTAATGTGAAACATTTTGTTTTCTTTAGTACTTTCACTAGCAGCTGCGTAAGAAGATATTTGCATTCCGTACCCACAAAAACCGCTACATTCAAATAACTATAATGATATTGTTTTAGTCGATTTCCGCGAGAAATTGAAGTTAGACCTAAAAAGTTTGTAGCAAACACGTTAAAAACGGGACTATTTTAGCTGAATTTCCGTTCACGCCAAGTGAATTATTTTTATAGCAAGAAGATTAATGAAATACGCGCGCGGCATTGAATTTTTATAATAGTACAATAAATAAAAATGTTCATTCTTTTTGTTTACCAGCACTTTATTGTGCTTTTTTTTTACTAAATACAGGAATGATAAATGTTTTTTCTCTTCTCCGTCAATGGCCGTCCACTCCGTTGAGAAACGATACAGTTAACCTTCCACGTGGAGACTTCGACAAAAAGATAAGATTACCAAATACGAAATTAATTTGGAAAAAAGGTGAAACTGGATACAGGAATACGAAGCACTGCAGGTGTTTAACGCACCCGGCAGGTTTCGTTCAAAAAATTTTATAATGATATAACACTCGGTGCACGTTTGTCCCGCTCGAATCATCAAACCAAGCTTATTTTGTAAAATGTAAATGTAACGGTGTGCTGTATATGTTAAATCGTCAGTAATCATATTAAAGAATGTCGGCGACTGACACAGCATAAATAAAAAGGTTAATATAGTTGGTGACCATTCCAACAGTCAAGGTAAATAAAAATTCTTTTTTTTATTTTTTAAATCTAGTTTCAATTTTTTTATGTATTTTAACGGAATTATTATTAATTGCAGTGAAATTTATTGCTTTTTTATTCGTCGTAAATTATGTATATAAATGTATATATATATATATATTTATTTATACATATTTAAAAAATTAAGTGTGTCAAAGGCTTTTAAGAATAAAGATTCAAATAGTAAGGACAAGCGTTATTAAGCCAACGCAGGATGACTTTGCTCATGTATTTATAATCTTAATATTATTCAAAATACACAAAAGATATACATAAAAGATTAATTTACTAAGAACTAGGATCGAAACATCAGAGTTCTTAGTAAATTAATGTATATCTTTTGTGTATATTTTGAATAATATTAAGATTATAAATATATGAGTAAAATCATCCTGCGTTGGCTCATTAACGCTTGTCCTTACTATTTGAATATTTATACATATATTTATTCATATATATACATATTTATATATATATTCATATAATTATATATCTATGTACGTTAATGTATATGTGGTAAAAGTTAAGAAAGAGAAATTGCTCTCTGATAACGAATTCCTTTCGTTTATTTTATTATTTCATTTTTAGAAAGAAAGTTTGATACAAATACTACTACCAAACAAGTATTTTTTCTTGCGTTCACTAATAAACGTTTTCTCCGCATCTTTTTTTCTTTCTTCATATTAACTTACATTTACACGCGCATGTGCAAGTGCATGTACAAATTTTTCGCGAATGTCAATGCCTACATCTTTGCAGATAGTAATCGTAGCATGACTTACAGAGGAAGTGAAATCCCTGTCGTAATCGCGAAGCTCGTTAAATCTGTATCAAACAAAATCGGGAAAACTATTTTCATTTCTCTTAATGATGCGCAAGTGCCGCCGCGGTGCTCGCAAAACTGCAGGCGCGGGGAGCTAAGAATTCTCGCGCGTTATATGAAACCCCATTTCACTTTCATTCAGGAAATATTAACTCGCAGTAGTAGTTAGCGTCAGTGGCTACTGGTGACGGCAAAAACTAACACGCGCCGTTGTTTTACGGAATATAATCGCCGATTCCCGTATTGAATTATTTCGCAGACTGCATCTGAAGGTAAATCGGGGAATCTGCAAGAACGGAGCACGGCAGCGTTCCGTGTCTTTCTTTTCTGCAAAAGTAACGGTTCTGCACGGGAATCGCTGCGGCGCGGAGGCTCACCTTTTGAATTTAACTCACGGGATCACGTGACAATAGGATTCACTAGTTCATCCTAGGTCAATTCGCGCCGTCCACTCGCGCGAACTCACGCGAGATCCTGGGATTGTGGTTGTCTTCTCTCTTCTTGCAAGAAGATCGCGCGAGACGCACAGGAAGATTACGACGCGCGGCACGATTCGATTTTCGTATTGGCGACAATCTCCGTTTCGCGGATGGGACGACGTAAAGAAAGAAAGAAGCGTTGTGAAAAAAGAAAGGAACCGGACCCGTCACCGATCTCCACACTGGCCGATATATGTATACTCGAGAGGGTATTTTCGCCGATCCACCTGCGAGATGACTTTCGATCTCGCAGTGATCGTTCTCACGTGATCCAATGCTCCCAAAGAACTGAACGACCGCGATCGCGATCGTTTGGAGTATGTCCGAAGTGCTTCCCACTTTCGGGGTCGAACAAGTGCAAGAAGTGGGGTACTAAAACATTAGAATACCGCTGTTGCAATCACGGCGTTGGTGGGGTCTCCTTCGGAATGACCAAGGGGAACTGCATCGGTCCAGGTTCTTCCTCTCCTCCCTTCTTCGCGAGCCAATGACAGCTGCTGTTGCGTCACTCAAGAATTAAGAAAGTTGTATAATGCAATTCGCACGATTATCCCCAGATGGTCTTATCCAGTTCATGTGTGCACCCCTTCGCGGCACGATTACGTTTACGTTATATCCTTCTGTAAACGGAAAAGAGAAAATGAGAGAGAAACACTCTTCTATAATCTGGTATCTCTCTGGAGTATCTCTCTCTCTCTCTCTCTCTCTCCCTCTCCCATCAAGAAATTTACAATTTTGTTTTTAATTTGCAGATCTTGGAATTTAAAATCCAAAAGATTTATGACATTAAATTATAGAGTATACTTTGATATGAATTTTAGTAAAATTGCTACTTCATAGCTCTAATTTAAAATTTTTCAAATTCAATTTTGTCAAACTTATTAAAATCTTTTATCTTTAAAATATCAAATTATTTTAAAAATCAGAGAATGTGATTTGCGAATATATTTAATTACTTATTTTCTTAGGTGAAAAATTACATCTTTAATCATAAAAATTCAGTTAAATTTTTATTAATAAACAACTTTATAATTGCCACATACAAACAAGTCACATGCTTCTGCGTCTTTTTAACTTTTTACTATAATTGCACATTATATTAAAAATAATTCTGAAAATTTCAAATATGTCTTGCGCACCTTTGCTTCAGCAAGGGAAATTTTGTCTTCAAAGTATACAAAAACTTGTGCTTAGAGACGAAAAATTATAATCGTAAAATTATAACGTTTTTAAAAGAAAACTGAATTTTAAAGAGTACACACATTTTTTTCTAACAAGAAAACTCTGTTAAATTTTTCTTTTCCGCATACCTCATATTAATCGCCGCATCGATCGTGCATAATCGCGGAAATCAAAGTGCAATATTATATAATATAATGAGATTAAGAACCCTTATAATGCGATATATCAGAATGAGGAAAGTGAAAAAAGACCATTTCCGGAATATTGTACAACAGAAAATTTGCGGTTTGCATTTCTCTTAATCATAGCTAGCACATCCGAGAGAAAGACATAATTATAGCTTCGACTATGAGCATGCAACTATGTTGCCACCTAAGCCTGCCCATGTGAACACAATCGACCAGTATAATCGTAATCGGTGATTTTTTTACAATAGCATTGTAGATCGCTACGATAATTTTTTCTTTTTTTTTCTATTTTATATAAGTATTTTCTTAAGTATTCTTTGAAAAAATACGCACGTATAATAATATAAGTATACAATAACAGGAAACGCACATTATTTCTTTAGAAAAATAAAGATTAATTGAAAATGTTTTTTCCGCAATATCATAAATTTAAGTTCTGATTCGTGAGAATTTTATTCAATTAGCTATTTTTATTAATTCAGTTCATACAGCCGGCCCGTATCTTCGATCAAATTATATGCAGTGTACAATAACATTACACAAAGTTCATTTGGCTTTAGAAAGTTTTTTTAAAATTGTTGCTGCTTCAAAATCTGCCGATGCGAAATGTTTTTAATTAACAAGTAGCACAAGGTAAAAATAAGTCATGTAATGAGAAATACATTGTTGCATTAATGTTTACATAGATATGAAGCATTTCGTAATAACTAGTGCTTCCTTGGAAATTAGCTTTAGGAAATTGGAAAGTGAAAAGAGATTTCTATCATCACTAAACTATATGCTGCATCTGTGTGATCTGTCTGATCTTGATTGCAATTTGTAATGTGGCTTAGCAGTATATGATTAGTACAATGCACTTCCATACTGTTAGACATAAAAAACAAAAATCATCAAAAAATGAATATTAAAATTGAGAAATTCGCAATACTCTAATATATTAAATTCAAATATGATATACACATAATATATCATGTAATATTTATACGTCACAATGCATCAATCCGATCAATTATCTTATTATGTTGAAAATTGCGCGACAATCTGCGTTGTGAAAAATTATTTACAAATTTGCAGAAATATTTTTTGATTTATCGTGTGTTAAATTATTGCGGAGAAATCTTATAAAATTTTGTTCTCTTGAATTTGTTTGCGAAAAGCAATCGTATATCTGATAATGCACAATTCCCGTAGGATAGACAATGACCTCGAACTTAACGAAGTAAAAAGTTGCACGCGAATATTTTATTTGCACAATCTAGTAACGTTAATAGCTTGAAAAGTTTCAGAAAACGATTCTTCGCGACGAATTTCGTGAAAATAAAATTTCTCCAAAATTGGCTGGATAAGTTCAATCGTTGAAACATTGAAATAGAAAAATACGCACAATAATCAATTTTAAATTGACACGTTGTGACATCATGTGTAATTTTGCATATTGCATCGCCATCGTGATCCGCTTATATTTTCCGAGAACGCGAATCGCCCGCGCCGGCGCGCGCAAAGACCTTCAATGCGATACCGTCGCGCCGGAGAAAGGGTAGGAGAAAGAATCAGGCGAGTGTGCTATTAAGGCCAAGAGAGAAATCGCGAGTGTATCGCAGTGCATCGCGTAGAGAGAAAAAAAAGGAAAGAAGCTACCGATCGAGTGCACCAGGATTCCGAGGGAGAACGAACCGATCGTTCGCCGTTCCTCAAGGTCGTTCGCACCGTGCACCTAGCGATTATATCATCGCCATTAAATGGCGAATCGTCGTTCAATCTGCATTATGTTTCTGCAGCGACGATCGTCAGAGGTATCAAAGCACCATCAAACGCTCTTCGACGGTAGATTTAACGATTTACGACGTAATCGTGCCGACTTTGTTGCCGTAAGCCGATTTTACTTATTGTTATTAGCTATTCGTTGCGTCTGCGAATTATGATTTTACTTACCAATCGGAAACAATAATGACTTGCATTATTAAATAATTTACATTATGCAAAAGTTTTTATAATAAAAAATTGAATTCAAACGTCATATTGCAAGGTGAGAAGACTTCATAATTTCATTTGCAAAGCATCTTAGAAATAATATCGCCAATTAAGTGTACAATAACAGGAAACGCACATTATTTCTTTAGAAAAATAAAGATTATCAAGTGCACGTTATCGAGTTTTGAGTATTAAATTCTTCGCATAAAACATTTTTTAAACGTATCAAATATTTGAAATATTGAAATATTTTTTACGTATCAAATATTTCAAGCAACTATCTCAACTGTTTTGAAAGAACAATGGTATTTAAAATATTTTATTCTTAAGCACTGAAAAAAGAATCTGGCTGCATTAACTGGAAATCTGACCAGTATGTTCGAAAATCGATGAATCAGAATTCTTGTAGGATTTACTAGGACAAATATAATTATTCTTTCCTGTTTCTTGCTGATCGAATAATTTTTTTCCTGTTAAATATACCATTTCTTGTTATGTAATCGAGTATATTAATACACTTTTAGCACTATATTTAACTTCCAGGAATTATCAGGTTCTTGAATTAATTTTGGTACAAAACTAAAAACTATACTGTCAAAATATATCTTTCATCTTCAATCTACTCTTGGCGATTGTTGAATAAATATCATAATGTTGCATGTTTTATTCTCTTCTATGTGATTTTTAAATACAAAAATTGAACTCCGCCGTATCCATCTCGCGACCCTGCAGTGTACTGCTTCAACTTGCGGGGAAACACTTGAGTATAAGAAATATTTTATAGAGATATTTTATATTTAACTAGATATAAGTCTGTCAAAAGTTTTCTAGTTATAAAATACCAAATCCTATTATTATAATCAGAAATTCTGTTTGATTTTACTAAAATTCATTTAATTCTAAATATACACACTGGAGTCCCGGGGCCCCAGTGAAACTTTCTCGGTTTGGCATTTTTTAAATTGGAGGGGTTTCAAATATTGACGTAAAAAAAAATTTGAAATCTCCTCAGTAGGAAGACGTGTTGACGCGCGGCAATTATCGCTCAACAATCGAGCAGTGAACAGTTGAAGTGAGCATGAGGTCCTCCGGACTACTTGCCAGTTTTGTTAAAAAATTAAAATATTGGATTGTCAAATTTTTTTGTTTCAAGTATACCTTTTCAGAATTTTCAAGGATTTTTTCAAATTGGTCTATAAACAAAAGATATATGGTTTTTTGAAAAAAAGCTAAATCGAGATTTTTCGCGTTTTTGAACTTTCCTTTTTTTTTTGAACCCGTATATCTTGGAGCTCTTTAATTCTATCGACTTTTAAACTTCATACGCTTGTTTCTTGATCGATTCTCTATCAATTGAAAAAAAAATTAATTAAAATATGTCCATTTTATTAGAGTTCCATTTTATTACAGTAATAAATATGGATGAGGTCCCCGGGATCCCAGTATACGACGTCGTCAAAGAAACAATGTGTATATCTAGGGTTAAACATATACCATCTTGATATAATCAAACTATTTTTTTTTTTCAGTGAAAATTTTGCAAGAAGTATAATTACCTCTAATAGCATAAATTTGTAATTTTTGTTAGAGATAGATAATGCCGCAAAAAAATTCTATATCAAAGCGAACAATGAAAAATAAAAATATCTTATCTGTACTAGAAGCGTACAATCTTTTATATATACAGAGAAATCATTTTTATTCATCAATAATCATAGATTAATTAACTTAGACATGCCAATTACTTGGCTAGATTCCAATTACCCGGTTTATTAATTTCCGAGAATAAGAAAGTGCATTAACACTGCGCTAAATGCGCTAATGCCATTTGTCATTTAATTAAGCAATCGCATGATGCAACGGTTATTGATTCATTATAATGTCTTTAACGATAGGTATAAATTGCATATATAATATGAGTCACTGGGTATTGCAGCAACGTATCGAATTCCGTAAATTCATGAAAAACGTACCTACGTATGTGTCTTCAGGACAAAATCGTACGGCGGGAATTAATATTCAAAGTAAAAGGAACTCTAAATTTTGAGAGTAAAAATGCATACGCGATAATTTATTTCTTCTCGTAAAACTGAAACTCTCGCATCATCTCGCGCTTCATCGATATGTACGGATTTTTAATAACTTGTGTATCTAATTAAATCAAACGTGTCACTTTACGACAAGATTTCTTTCTCTCTCTTTCTCTCTCCCCCACAGATACTTTTCCCAAAAAGTTTGAAACAGACAATAATTTTACATTCCAGATTTTACACTCCCTTTTGTGCTGTATAAGATATAATGAGTAAGTCAATTTCGTTATATCAAAAAAAAAATCCAAGTAAAGAGCAGAGAGAAAGAAGAAATAATACAATAAACAGATCTAAAAAAAGATTCGGATATTAACTTGGAAAGTAAAAAGCCACTTAAATTCGCATACGTATACGGAAAATCAACCTAGAGAGTACACTTATATATGAGAGTAAATTTCAATTTCTTCGACAATTATATAATATCGATATATCTAATATATCGATAAAAATGTCGTGTTCAACAAGCAGTGCTTTCCACACCGGATCGAGGAAATCATACGCGTTCTTAAACCCATTTTCGTTCGTTCGCGACGTCCCGTTCGTCGTCCCGCGCGAAATGCGAGCACGTCGCCGCGCGACGTCCCTCTCGTGTGTTGCACACACGAGCCTCTCGCATCGATTCGAGACCGCGCGATCGCTTTAGCCCGTCGTGTTTCTATTCCGTGACAAATTGCGAAATCGGTGGCGTCTAATTGGGAAACGCAGCTAAGCCGCGAGTTTCTGCGTGGAAACTCCGCAAAATTGCGCGCGCCCGCGAACGCGCACGCACGAAGCCGCGCGCGGCTTTGCTTACTTTTACCGCGCAACTCTTTTACCGCTCCTTTGCGCTCTTTTACGCCGGCCGAGCGGCGAATGCGGGTCAGCCAACGAAGACGAGAACATGTTCGATTGGTCCGATGAAATCGGTCTGTTTTTGCAGGATACACGTAAAATGCCGATGTTTCTCTCTTTAATCGAGAGCCGGTTAGAGGTCATCTCGGATCTCTTGCATCACCCCGCGACATCCCGCCGGCCATTTGTCCGGCTAAGTGATTACGGGATACGATAATCGACGTAATAAAAATGCAGGGAAGATGATGCGTTTCTTTTCCGTCGATTTGATAACGGCTTATATAGATATAAATCGCATGAGTACCACCGTTGCGCAACCGCGCGCGATCAGATGGCGATTGCAAGGGATAGCATTATTTCTTTTTTTTCATACAACTACAAAAGAAATTGCATTTACATTCGCATTTTGTCATACAATTTTTATAATACATATAGACGGTACATAATAAATGTATATACGTAATATTTACTTAAAATTTCTCTGGAATTTTAAAAAATACGGGAGAGTGAAAAGTGAATTTATGACGTCT
Source organism: Wasmannia auropunctata (assembly GCF_000956235.1). Lineage (NCBI taxonomy): Eukaryota > Metazoa > Arthropoda > Insecta > Hymenoptera > Formicidae > Wasmannia > Wasmannia auropunctata. The sequence goes on along the minus strand of NW_012026841.1, from coordinate 689,006 downwards.
TCGATAAGTAGGTCGCGGACAGGTAAAAACCAGTATGACGCAAAATAAAAATACAAAACATCCAAATAATGGCCTCGATATATACAACTTAGTTACGAGAGTAAGAATGAATCGATTATATTTGTTTTTTATTCGTTATTATTTTTGAGACTTTGTGCATCTCAAGTTGATTAATTTTGAATACCTATCTTAATCGAAATCAATAGAACTATGAATAAATTCAAGACGCAAGGACGCGCGTTGAGAAATGCACTGTAGACCGATCGGTTAAACGTAAAAATAAATTTGCGATAAGATTAAACGTCATAAAATAAACTCAACAGCATCCCGGATTCGCGTGCCTCCCCTTTTAGATGCAGGAATCTTTCTCCTTACGAGGAGCACGAGAGCGATGAGGAAATCGAGAGGGCGTGTTGCGAAGAGAATCTCATTATTACGGAGACGAATTAAGTGGGTAATTGACAAGTGCCGATTATGATCGTCCCGTGTGACCATCGATTGCGACACATCTTGGGACAACCAGCCACCGTAAACAAGCCGCGAACGAGGACGTCAGAAAATCAGGGAGGAAGAGACGCGGTCGGCATCGGCCGGGGGCCCCCGACGATTGTCCGGTGCGTGTATCGACGATCAGATTGGCCAAGATCGCCGCTTACCGATCGCAGAAAATCCCGCCGCCGCCGAGCAAATCGAGCATGTGCGAGCGAGCGAGCGAGCGAGCGAATGAGGTGGATAAATGTCTGCTTTCTCTGCATACTCGCCTCCGGTATTTGAACGAGTGTTGCAATTTCGTTGTTGTCGTCGTCGTCGTCGTGTCGTCGTCGTCGTCGTCATTTATGCATCAGTTGAAAAGAGCGCGACGCCAATTACGCTCTTTGTAATAAAGAGATAGACTGATAAAGAAAAAGAAAAAGAAAAAGACAGAAAGACAAAGAGAGAGATTGCTTAATATAAAAACTATTAGCATAATGTAAAAATGCTTTTTTTTACTTATTATCTCTCTCTCTCTCCTTTTTCCCTCTCCCCCCCCCCCTCTTTCTGTATATATATAAATGTCGCAGCCTTTTTGCAAAACGCCTTTGAAAATAACGATCATTTCTCAATTAGGCTGACGTACTTGAGACTTTTTGTGAAGTATACCTTCGCGCTAACACTTTACAACGCAAAGCGAGGTCCCACATGGGTTTACAACTTTTTACGCGAAACGAGGTCCACCCAATCTCTTTGGGTCCACCCCACACCAAGAAATGGTTTGGGTTAGGTTAGTTTTTTTTTCAGGTGAAGCTCTCCCGTAGGGGAGGGGGGAACATATTGCCTTCACGTATGTATTTTACAACGCGAAGCCAGAGTGATCCATATGGGTTTGCAATGAATGACTGACAAGTGACACTGCCACCGCTGGATGGGCAACGTTGTTTTCAAACGCGTTTTGCAAAAAGGCACCGTTTTGCAAAAAGGCTGTAGCGACATATATGTATATTATAAATGCATAAGTACGAATTTCTTCTGTTTCTTATTCTCATTTAGTGGTATTTTATATGGTTGATTAATTATGAGTTAAGATCAAGACTATGAATAAAAAAACGTTAAGAATGTATACAATGCGCTAAAATTCACACACATAAAATACAGTGTAAATTATTTTCTAAATTTGCTATATATAAAAAAATTAAAACACTTTATAATTAAAGGAGCAATTACATCAAAATAATTGATTATTATAGTAAATAGTTTAGTAGATAAGTAGTAACAAAATATTTAACACACACGTTTATAAGAAATATATCGTTCGATCTTTCAATTATCCTTAAATCGCACTGCTTGAACATGCGATTTTAATTACTATCGCTTGTAATTACTGCTTGGTATTTTTTTAGAAAAAAATGTAAAAATTCGATACGCGACATTTAAACGACATTTAACTTGTACAACTGACCTCGTTTAGAACATAATTGATTGTGCCTGTTAGCATTTTTATACCAATGTGCACAGAGAAAAAAAAATAGGTGCTAAACCTAATAAATTAACATACAAAACTTCCATTGCAGAATATTGTGAACTGGGTAACAAAGAACTCTTGATGTAATAAGAAATGTCGATAGAACCAACTTTGAATATATAACATCCTCCTGCATATGGATAACGTCCACAAACGTATTTAACCCTTCGCTACGTTCCCAGATAATGCATACTCGGATTTTTATTCCAAATAGCTAGTAGTTCTATAACTTCAAACAGTAACTATTGTGAAAAGATAAGAAAAAAACGTATAAAAATTATGATTTGCTTTTCCTAAAGTGTAAATCACAAAGCTGTACGTAAAATCAATTCGAAATAATAAGCGCTGAAAAAGTATTGCGTGCCCAAGTATGGTGTTAATATAATTATTTCTCCATTGTTATCAACGTAAGTAATATCTTTGTTTTTCTTCTTATAGCGAATTCTGACGCACGAATTTTTTGGACGCACTAGTGCGCACTCAATGCACATTAAAATTGTACATAATTTAACGTAATAAAGCCGTATGTTTAATATAAATATAGAAACGGTTAAATCGCGAGATTCTTTATTATTTTATTTGATAACATTTGATAAATGTGTATTGAGCAGTTTATTATTCGAGATATTTCACATTTACATTGAGATTAGGACAGTGTATAGAGTGAAATTAATACGTGACAATCAGAAAAGTGCGCACTAGTGTGTCCAATCGAATTCGCTATTATCTTTTGTGAGAGTATTTATCGTACATATTATATTTTTCATTATCGTTGAGTAAATAACAAATTTATATTTAGTATTTTAATATTTTTAATAACAAATTAAAACAAATTGATATTGTTTGTTTGTAATAATGACATTGTCATTTTTTAATTGCACGCAAAAGAGTAACATGCAGAAACATAGAGAAAAAAAATAAGTTTTAAAAAATACTTTTATTCTTCTACAATCAGTTATTACATCAGCTATTACAATTTAGAAATTAATATTACAAAATTTTAAGGTTTTAAAACATTTAAACTCATTTTCAAAAAATTTCATTTTACAAATTACATTGTTGCTATAGCAAATGAGCGATATATGAGTACCAAACATAACTTTTAACAATAATATATGCCTATTTGATCACAACGGATCTTGATTCCTAATAATATTTTTTGCGTGACTTTATATACATTTTTTTCCAATCAATGATAACTTTACGCCGATTATGTGTTAATTTTAAAACGCAATTCGACACTGAAAAATCATGCAAAAAGTATTATTGGGCTTCAAGATCCGCTAAAGATTAAATATACATGTATTATTTAAAAATTAAAAATTATTTAAATATATTTAAATTTATTAACAAGAAATACCATTAATAACATTGAACTTGAAACTATTGCGAGCTACAGCTATTATGAACGCTTTATCTCACATATAATAGCTTTATATTATAATTATAAGACATTGAACTTTCCATGTAAAATGATTCGCATTGATGACTACTTTGATCATCGATCAACGCGTTGAACTTTTCACTTAGCGATTATGTCATTAGCGCAATTTACTCCGAGTGTACATTCTGTCGCCAACACACAAATACGAAGTAAAAAGTATTTCTCACTAGTATTTCACTTCGACAATATTACTGATTCCTGAACAATATTACTGGATTCTGGGCTGTAGAATTATTGTTTAGAAGTACAGATTGTGCTCCTAAATAATTGATAATTTATTTCCGATATCCGAAAATTGCTCCATTGTCATCTAAATATTAATGATCATGTGACGATCGCCATAATCCGTAGAATATACTTGAAAAAAAAAGTATAAAAAGTTATAATCATGCTGGTCTAGAATGAGCATATTACACATACATATATACATACATCATACATATATACATACTAGACACACAAAAACAAGCGGATCGGTTAGTGCGGAGATCTCCAACTTATTTACTTCGATCAATAAATGTCTTCCGAAAAGACACGAAAACGTTTATTATTGGTAAATTTAATTATTTCTAGAAAGATCTCTAACAGGACTTTCGTTATTTTGAAAAGATTGTGAACTTCGCGCAACCGATGGGAAAAAATTAAGAAAATGAGAAGTCGTTTATGAGAGACATATAATTAATCGCAATAAAATGAACTGTTAAATTCTAACTTTAATTTCCGACTACGCAAAATTTTATTAAGACCAATTCTCGCTTTACAACCGGCATTCTGCACACTAAATATGCGTTAAAATCTAAAATATAAAGTTTTTTAAGGCGACGTGTATAAATAATTAAGTATCAGGATTGACCGTAGAATGCTACAATTAAGATCGAAAAACGCCAACACGGTCAAAACGGATCGGTCGAAACGACTAACAGAATAACAGGACGGACTTTGTAATCGCGTGTTTGATTGCGGGATTTTAATAAAGGAAAAACTTTATTAAGATCGGATAAACTCTCTAATGTGTGAATCTTGGAATTTTTAGTTCAAATAAACAAATTATGAGATTCACACATTAGAGAATATTATCGAGCACCAAAATCCGCTTTAACTGTGTTGGCGTTATCCGATTTTAATAAAATTTTTCCTTTATTAAAATCCCGCAATCAAATACGCGATTACAAAGTCCGTTCTGTTATTCTGTTAGTCGTCTAATTAATTTGATTTCACGACGTCGTAAACACATCTAGCGCTGTTGCTGCAACTGGAAAGGTCCTCGGTAGATTTCACATTTAGTAGCTTTAGCCTCGGTAAGTAAATGAAAATGTCAAAAAGTCACGGTTTATGTATATACGGCTCGCTTATCTCGCCGCGCGATTTATGAGAATCGCGAAGGTACGACGATACGTACTGCATGCCTAACGAAGAAATACTTTTTTACCTTAACGACGCGCATTATCGGAATGGAACGCCTCCTGCGAACTGGTAAATCATTCGTATGAATATTTAACGTTACACTTGCTGCAATTGCAGCGTGTTTTCGTAACACAATTGATAACGCAATAAGATCATTGGCATATTGTAACGGCTACTTTGTAGCGGTTTGGAAATTTCTCATTTCCGTTTGATTTCTTAGACCAGGATTTTTTCAATTTTTTTAACAAATGAAAAAAGATTTGCATATCATGTCTCGCAAATTGTCACACATTTTTTTATTGTAAAATAAAATTAATCACTAAACATATTGCTATTTATATTATATATAATAATATATGCATTAACCAGTGAGTATGATATCTATCTCACTGGCGTTAACGCGCGCACGATTAAAAACATATATTTATAAACAATTAAATTCATGAATTTAAGCTTCATATACAGAGTGTTTGATAATTCAACCGACAAACTTTCAGAGATTTTCGAGGGCACCAAAAGGATCATTTTTTTGCAATAAACCTAGGATCGGAAGCGTGTCGTTACATCGTGTTCGAAAAAGATCGAGCTTTGAAATATCTCAAAAGTATAAGTTTTATAAAAAATTATAGATTTTTTTACATCCTACAACTTTTGTTTGAAGCAATTTTTTATAAAACTTATATTTTTTTAGATATTTCGAGGTCCGACCTTTTTCGAACACTGCCGTAGCGGTGTAACGACACGCTTCCGACCCTAGGTTGATTTGCAAAAAAATGATCCTTTTGATGCCCCCGATAATCTCTGAAAGTTTATCGGTTGAATTTTCGAACATCCTGTATATTGATAAACCGAAAGGAAGTCTCAGGTTTACAGAGTTTCAATAAAAAATAATAATAAAGATTACAAACTTGTGCTGTACATCCATCATAACTTTATAATATAATCTCCTTAGAATACAAATTAAAACATTTTAGATTTTGAACAAGACATGCACATTGCAACTATTGAAGTTTCTATTTTAAATAACAATTAATTAATTAAAAATAAATAATTTGTTTTTAATAGCACTAACGCCGTGCAAAAAGACATGCTTATTGTCCTTTTACGCTGCTTATTTAAATTTCAATTTTCTGAACCTTGGTCTAGATATTTAGTAAAAATAAATCTACAATTATCGTTCTTACCTGACTAGACTTCTTTCTTATATGTAGAAAAATCCAATTTTCCGTTCACAAAATTCACAAAATTAGCTTAATAGTAAGTAACCATCGCGAGACAAACGTGAAGTGACAGTTCGTTAATCATGCAGCTTATATTGTTAATAAGCACTCATAAAGATGTTTATTAGAAACGGGAAAAGATTTGTAAAAAGAGTTTGACGTCACTAATAACGGGATATAAATCAAGTCTCGGTACTTAAAGACGGCTTTGCATCGAAAGAAAATAACATTGAACCAGTGCACTTTTATCACTGTTTATCAGCGGAAATAGTTCAAAAGAAAGAGTTACATATGCAAATAGCAGCGCACTCGTGGATAATAATGTAATCCTTCGGATCCCGAATGAATTACGTCGTAAGTGCACACGAACGAAGAAAAGGGATCGAAAGGGATTGCAACAGATAACTGTTTTCTCGTTTTTCTGCATACGTTTAAGCAATGACGTAGACACGAAAAAAAATATATATCAAATAACAAATTATATTCTGCTATTAGGTACATATGTATGTCACGCTCTCATAAACATATAATTCTCATGATTAGGACAATTAGGGGCGCATAATAGATTTGCAATCACATCGTACGTTGCACGCAATTGCGTTACTGTCCGCTATTTGCCTAAGAATTTATTGACATTTACATGTGTGTATGTGTTTGCATGTTTCAATTCAAAAAATATAAATATCGATAAATTACGTAAAACTATTCATTTTATTTCTTAAAAATAAAGATTATATACGACTTATAAACAAAATCGAATACGACCAGAAGCTGATCAAGACCAGCAGACACAGCATGAATAACGGTTGCAATGCGATAGGCGCGTCAGTCGCTCCATGACAAGGCATTTAATGTAAATGTATAATAATAACAAAATTATGATTTTATGAATATAAACTTTCTTGATAATATCCATTATCAAAAAGTATAAAGTAGAATTTTATATCCGCTATATATTTATTTGTCATAATTAGTACTATTTGTTAAATTTCGCTACTTTATCTGAAAATATACTCAGAATTATTATAATTGTTAATTAATGGTTACGATTCTATATACAATAGTGGCTTTACTATTTATTTTTATAAAATAAATAGAAACTTTATATAAAATTTTCAGTAAAAAATGGGTTTAAAATATCATTTATTAAAATTAAATTAAATTATACTTTAAAAACAAATTAGAACTGATTCCTATTATTGACAAATCAAAAATTGTTTTACACAATAATTACAATTCTACTATTATATTGTATATTAAATATAATGTAATGTCGGGCATTAAAAATAATTTTAAATTCGAACAAAAGGAAGGTTTTATTACACTACAAAAATTTCTTTAGATCACACATGTTATATAATTTTTTTAGATCTTTTTAAAATATTTTTTTGACAATTTTATCATATATTTTTATATTATATTGTATAATTTGAATTATTTATCATAATTATTTTGACTCATCATTATCAGAAATAATTATAACATTTTCTTAGCTTGTTACCATGCAAATATTTGCAGAATATTTTAACTTAATTCTTCTTTATATTTCCATAATGTGCACGTACGCAATACTAATTAAAATATTAAATAAAATGTCTACTTAAAAAAAAACATTAATTTCTTGGCATTATTAATTCATTGTCAGTATTACTATAAAGTTGCATATATGTTATAGAGTATTTACTTGATATATAGAGTTATTTACTTGAATTGTTTTCATAGATGCTCATAATATGATAATAATCGCCGGAGGAAACTGCACATTAATAAGTAGCAATCGTTTCACAGTATGCAAATTAATTACACTATAAATATTCCACGCAATACATATTGACTATGACTTCTTTTATCGGAGATAAAACTGTGTTCAATTATGTCAAAGCAACACTTTAATATCTTAAATTGATATTCATTTATGAAAAAATAATTTAATTCACTTCTACATATTTTATTACTGTCATAATAGAAGATGCAATCAAACGAGAAATAGAGAACATTCAAAGAATGTTTTATAGTGTCGTGTTTCTGTGAACTGAATGTAAAACAAATTGACGTCGTATTTCATTTAAATGAATATCAAGGTTAACAGATTTTTTTCAGAAACAATGATTACGTATATGAGTCTTCAATCTGCAAGTTTTTCTACCAGACAGCTTACCACAAATCATTCGTAAATTCCCGTATTGCTCTAACACAAAAGACTTATTTTGCACAAATTTATTATTACGTGCATCAAGCTAGTCCACTTTGTTAATGTAATTCTATCATTTCATATTCGACTGTAAGCGCGATATTACTTTGATATTTAACGTTTATTAATAAATACAATATTAATAAACACAACAAATCTGAATTTAGAGAGAAACAAAATGTTACGTATACAAATGAATAAGACAGAAAATATGAATATTATGTAAATTATTGTATGAAATGAATATTATGTGAATTATTGTATGTTTATCTTTTTCACCAATGATCTAAAATATGATAATAATCGATAATAATAAATGTAAAGAATGTGTCAATTAAAATCAAACGAATGCACCTTTCGTATACAACCAGACAAACTTATGGCAAGTGCTTCTATGGGGTCTTTCAATCGTAGCGTTTCTAACTGTAAGTCACAAAGGATTAAAAACACTTTTGAGAAATCGGCTCCTGAAAAAATCAGCTGCATCGTGTATTTGCTTTCAAAATGAAATATAACAAGATAAATCGTGACATTGATCAAAATAATTTTCATTGTCTAATCACAGAATAATTTTGAATAATTAATATCTTGAATCATAGGACTTCCTATAGAAGACAGTAACTTGCATTCGAGACGCGATTAGAATGCGTGAATTCTTGCCACTGAATTACATTAACAGTAATTCTACATGCATACCAAATAATAAATTCCACAAAAATACGGAAACGCCCTTGAATTTGGAATTGCTGCATAAAACAGGTTTATTTGCAGTCTATAAGAAGAATATCAGCAACTTAACATATATTAATTCTAATATAATTATTTTCCAGTGTAATTCTTGAACTTTTAACGTCAATCAAATAGTGATTTACACGAGTTACAATGACGAAGGATTTAATCGACAGTTTCAATTCAATCATTTGCTATATCAATTAAATGTGTGATCCGACCCATCAGGCAAAAGTATTAATTTTTTAGCACACTTAAAATAATCAATTAAAATAAAATAATTAATTAAAGTACAATAAGTATATTGTGTGACAACAATGTATTACATAAAAACGTTCCTGACGTTTATATACAATAAATAAAATTTTAAACAAAATTAAATTTGTTGAAACAGAGTTTTAGTTTGTACATTCTGATTAAATTGCAATTTCACACACATTTCATACAATAAATTCCAAAGCACCAAATCCTTAATTATCGATATTAACTTGTCAACAAAAAATTAAATTAATATTGATGTAATTAATTAACTTTTTTTTTTCTTCCAAATGCTATACATCTTTATATTTTTACTGTAGGACTATTTTTCAACAATTTACATAAATTAATTGTAAACAAAATAATTAAAAAAAAATTAATGTAACATAAATTAAAAACTAAACTATACTGCCATTTACGTAGCAGCTTTTTTACTTCTGTACATCACAACACGAGCGTGTAAATTAATTTATTTCTTGCACGATGATTTAATTGATTTATTTTGCTACATTTTTCTAGCGAGAAAATAATCGTTCGAAGAAGAACAGATAACACGAAATGCAATTATCCACCTATTTCTATCAATCAAAAATAATAGAATAGCTCAGAAAGGAATAAAAGTGTTTCCACGGAATAAAAGTGTTTTCACTAAATATTCATGAATTTCGTACACTATGACAGCAATTATTAATTTGTGTACAACAAATCATTTATTTGCAAAATCGTTCGCAATGAATTTATCAAATCTTCCTTTTTTTTTATTGCAGCGTTAAAGTGATTATATATTAAACGATTCATGCAGCAGATAACAGAAGAAAGAAAGTTACAAAGTCCAAAAGATATCAATGACGTAAAAGATCGAAAATATTATGCGGAAAATATAAATTCATCTAAAGAAAGCTCCCTAAATTTAGTATCACTAAAAATATAAACTGTCGTAGTAAAATCATAATGAGATGGGAATAAGCAAATGTTGTTTTGAGAAAAATAAACAAGGTAATTTGATTTGCATATAAATTTATTAATACATTTTAAAATGATTGCAAAATCATGCAACTTATTATTATAAAACGTAATAATATCTTCTTAAATTTTTTAGTCCGTCTTCTTTAAACTTTTATTCCATCAAAATAAATTGTTGATAAAAGTTTGCATTTACTGTTATAAACGACTAACAATAAGTTAGCTATTATGTTAATTAATTGTGTAAATTTATGTAAAAAATTTGTCATATCTATAAAATAAAATTGAAAACCGAAGTTCAAACAAAATTCGCCGTCACAGTCCTCTGTACATTCTCTTTTTCCATCCAGAGACAAATTTTTCGATTCTATTTTCAAAAAAAACAATTCAATTTTTTAACTTTAATAGAAAATACGATGGAAATATGGCAAAACTTTTGTCAAGTTAATGCAAAATAAAGTTTATTGCGATGCTTAAAGTTAAAAAGCCCAAAATTCACGATCTAATTTTTTTTGCACAAAACTGACAATTACATAAACAAACAACAACGATAACATTCACATGCCGTTCGTTTAATGACTTAGACTACTTAGAGCCATTCAAAGTTTGATTTCGATTAAGTCGGTGACACTGAATTGCAGAAATTGTGCCAGTAGTGATGTCGATCGTCGATTTTGCTTCCATCGTATCGTGTGTTGTGCTGACAAACTGTAATTTTCATTGCTGCAGTAGTAGGTGGTTTATCTTTTTACGATACCAATTTCAAACATACCGAGCTTTGCATTGGTCGGCGCTCAGCAGATCCTTGACTGCTGCAGTTCTTCGCAAGATTCTCTGTGACCGTGTCTGACACACATTCGGTTGTTCGCTGACAAACAGATTTTTATGTAGTACATCGACCGTACAGTGGTCGTCCTTGCCCGATATTGAGAAGTATTGAATATTTTAGATTTTTTTTACATTATATAATTTTCAATACATTAAATAACTATTTTGAAATCTGTTTTCTATTATTAAATTTTATTTAAAAAATATATTATAATTACTTAAATATTTCTTTAAATAAATGCTAGACTTTTAACCGATCTTTTAACCGATTTTTATATTACAAGATAATTGAAAAAAAGAAATTTTCTAAAAATTTGTGTGTTTAAGGAAATTTTGCAAAATGCTACAATCAGATTAATTTACAATTTCAATAATTATAGTAATTTACATTTTTCAATTTTAATTTACAACTTCAATAATGATAAAATAAAATTTTTAAAGCGCCAACATAAAGATTTTCAATTATTAAAATTATAATTCAATTATTCTCGGAAAAAATAGCATAATAATAAACAATGTAAGATTTATCATCAGTGATACGATATAATTACTTAAGTATTCGAGTACACGTATGCCGGTAACAGTTTCTTTGTTCGCCGTAACGTTATATGTTGAAATCGCTTCTTGTCTAATTTGCACTAACTTCCTGATCATTCGCCCGATGCAGGATTGCATCAAATGCTTAATTGCGTATGATAGAAATGAGAAATAAGTAAAGTACGCAATATTGTGCAATAACGCAACTAAAATCAAAGCAAGTGACGCGTATTTTAGTCCATCTTTGACGCAATATTTAGAAAGTTAATATACACACACACACACACAATATGTTAACCGAAAAGTTTAAGAAATATTCAACACATACTTAACAGACAATCAATACACTCAGAAATTACTGACATTTATATACAAATTTTACTTTTTTTTATTTGCTGCATTCTTTTATCTAGAAAACATGAACTTACTGTGTTACAATAAATCTACCTATTTAAGTCGTACGAACGTAAAAAGTTAAGAAGCGGTAAACAAGTTTTTCTATTTTCATGTATATAATTGATATCTCTTAAACGATTGGTGCAACGATCAAACAAATGAATTCAAGGTATGACGTGCGACAATATTTCTTAGCATTTAATGCAGGCAAAACCTAAACTTAAACAAAACAAGAATCCACAAGATATGCAAGAAGTATATAAAAGATTCTTCAAATTTTTAGAAAATTTCTTTTTTAATCATCTATATATAATATAAATCGATTAAAGATCTGGCATTTATTTTAAAAATATTCAAGTATCAAAGAAGTTAGAACGTTTCTTAGTAGTCTTTATAAAATTTTTCAGATTTTTATAATATCACAAACTTACGAAATTTTTAACATTAAAAACTATTATTTATAAAAAATTCTTTTTATAAGTGTAATTTGTAAAAATACACTTTATTTGTCTATGTTGCATCATAAACTACCCGAAAAACAATAATTTTAATATTAAATTTCAATTACAATTTACGCGGGAAATTATAAGCTCGATGCGTCTTATGAGTCACGTAAAAGTGAAATTGATTAACTTCCAACGAAGCGGGCCGACCTATATTTCTAAACAAATATATTCGCAATTCATGTCGACTGATTCGCCATTACGTCAACTACACTTTGCTGAAATTGTATAATTCGTCCTTGTACAGTATTGATGAGCAAAAGTAAACGTGCCTCAGTTACACATCATTCCGAATTTTGACGAATCAAATTTAACAGGAGCAGATGAACAAGTGAACGGACTCTTAAGCCAAAGTCCAAGGACTAATAGTTAATCCTGTGTTCTTATACACATACAATGATGGAAGATAAAAAAGATCCCTCTTGAAAATTTTGAAATTGCACTTATGCAATAAACGTCCATTTTTCGATACTTTGCACCTCTTGACTTTAAGAGGGTTAAAGTGATGGCGACCGTCAAAAGAATTAAATCTGGCATTCAAATGCCAATTGCTTCATCCTACCAAATAGGATTTATAACTCTTATGTATCTTAGAGATTATAATGGAAGAGGAAAAGAGATGCATTTTCAAGGTATATCAAAATTATTAAACATTTATTTCGATATGTAATTTAATTCTAGTTCGCTTAATAAAGGCAAGTAGAAGCAATTATGCAGAACGCAATGTGTACGCTGCACATTGCCATTGTTTTTAATTCAATAGTAAACCTTTTTCAGTTTCTTTTTCCATGCAAATCTCTCTCAAAATATTTTTGATTGCATCCTTATTTAGGAAATAATTTCACGCGTAAATTATAATTAAAATTTAATATTGTAATGTACATTATGTAGATTACAAAAATTTGCTTATTAGTGCAAAATCATTCTTTTAATGATAAACAAGATTATTCCACGTGTTATAAAGCTTACAAAGATTTGCTTATTAACGCAAAAAAATTATTCCTCTTAATAAATTAGACAAAAAAAGTAAGATATAAGAATACATGAATAACTTAACCGTACATAAATAAAACGTAGTAGAAATGTGATTCTTGTGAGATATGTAAAACGTTCAATGTTAAGGAAAAAGGCTCATCAACGGTCTTTATTATGTAACAAATAGTTTCCTCCACTAAGTTCACATACTATACGGATCTGAGTTCAGACTCATAAAAAGCTGGAATAAATGAGAATGTTATTATGCACTGATATGCACCAATTTTCCTAAAATGTATATATCTTTGAATTTTCCATCTTTTTGCCATTACGCGTCAATAATTAATTACATTATTAAGACGTAACTTTATACTAATTTTTTCATTTTCTCATCCTATTTGTTACATTCCTGTTTTTTTAATAATTGAATTTCTTAGTAATAAGATGTAATAATTATTTATTACCATAAAATCATTTACAAAATAGTACGTTCAAAGTATTCAAGCAAAGAGAAAGCAAAAAGAAGACGAATAGCACTGCTTTTTATGTTTCCTTTTGAAATTAATGTCTGTTTATAGAGGAAATATAAGTTTAATGTCATTATTTAAATATTTACGAATATTTTTACCGATATCTTTAATAATCTGTTTATTGCAATATTTTTTAATCAAATTAAAATTCTATTAAAATTAATTTTATTTCAAATTGTCGCGTATTTATTTTTGTTTCTGAAATTTTATTATTAAAAAGATTCAATTTATCTTTAATGATTCGCCGAGGAATATTGGAGTTTTGATATTCTGATTAATATAAAAGACAAATTTAACTAACAAAATAACGTTACATATTTATTTTCTTTTTATTAATATTAGTATGCTTTTTATTACACTGTCGATAAATATTATAAGAATAACGAATAATAATTTTGTGAAATCGCGAACGTTTAAACAATATTTTTTCGTGGCAGATAATTAAAATAAGCTGCAAACTAATTTTCACGTAATGCCAAGTTTAAAAGCTTTAAAAAGAAAACATGAAATTTGTTAGACACACTCCGTGCATTTTCGCGCGCGAAAAATAATGAAGAACAAATCACACACATGATCTGTACTTCCTTTGATTTCGTTGAAAAACTAAAAGTGATTATCCAAAGTAAAAGTAGTGTGAGGGAAGATACGCGAGGGAAGATACGAGATCGTTCGAACGAGACAAATCGTGCCAAAAATGTAAGAGAAGATTGCGATATCGGTGGTACCTGTACCCCTCATCGGAGATCGGCCTCGACATCCTCGATCTTCACCGGCGGTGTGCAAGCGGAGTTTCATATACCGGCACGTGACCTTGGCCGAAGGATCTCATGCCCGTGGTCCGCCGGAGAGAAGACACCTTTCCACTTCCCCTCGGAACGGCCATCTGAGTGAAGCTCGACCTTGACTGAGCGCGGCGCGGGGTTCGCAGACGATCACCTAAGGCCCCGACCGACGCACGGTGCGGTGCAGCCCCTCTCTTAAGCGCGCGCGCGCGCTTGGGCCCCACTTGGGTTAGCCAATACTTAAACCGCGGGCCTACCGCGCCGCGGACTATTCCCGCAGCATCGGCCGTTGGACCCGTAAGCACCACGTACGGCACGTACCGCCCTTACCATCGCACGCGCGTACACACGCGTCGTACACACACACACATACACACACACATATACATCACACACACACACACACACGTACACGCGCGCGATATAAAAATACCTATTGCCCGCGGGGACTGATTGTGTATTGGTAACCTGGTGTACGACTCACGCGAACGCGTATGCGACACATCGCGGGGGACATATGTAGCACCCACACGCCGCAGCGTGTGCGTCTCGCTGATTTTGACCCCGCGAGAGAGAAGGACACCGCGTGCACAGTGAGAACGAGAGCCACCCTACGAAGTCTTCGCGACCCCTCGGCCTCCCGGAAGAAGGGGTCTTCCCTCGCGGAATCGGCAAGTGTCCCTGCCGATCGACCAGCACGGCGTCCAGCATATATATACCGCGCGGACGCTGGAAACTGGCATAGGGAAGTAACAAGTGCGAAGAGTCTCAAGTGGGACGGAATCTCGGATGGTCCGTTTTGGATGGGTAGCTCGGTTTGATGCAGCGCCGCTGAATCACGCAGGGGACCGGTTTCGGTGACGACGTTTAGCTAGGGGGCTAGCAGAAGTGGTGAAGTGCACAGTGCCGGCCAGTTTCCGATCTCGGTGGAGCGTGAGTGTGAAGGTAAGCGTTTATTCCGAAAATCCCTTTGGGGTGGAGAGCGGAACGTACGACCGAGCGCGCGTACCGGTCGCTGCGGGAGAGCGACCCAAAACGAATTTCCGCGGCGAGAAATCGGGCCGACTCCTTAAACGGATCGGCGCGCGTGAATCGCAAAAAGCTGAGCTGTGAAAAATTCGCGTGTGTGCGCGAATTATCCTCGTTACGAGATCCCGTATCAACCCCGCGAGAAAGATTACATTTGTGAGGCAAAAGATGGGAACAGCTCAACGCTGGGAGTAATCGATGCGAGACTACTCTCCGTATTGTGAGAGGGGAATAGATGAATTTTTTTTATCAAGAAAGAAATGCACTTTCCTTTGTTTCGTGCCTTCTCCTCGAGTGACGAAAATATTTTAACGCTATCCATGTAGTGCGACCTGACTTTCTGACTACCCACAGACCAAATACTTGCAGTAGTAAAGCACTACGCTAGTGCCCTACAAAGGGTTAGGTACGAGGATCAAGGCCAAAATGAACTTTTAGGCGTAGAGACTACAATGTTACAAGAAAATTCTAAAGTGTTTTTTGTATTGCAATACCTATAATGAAATACAGGAATCACGATTTAATTTGTATCATACATATTAATTAAGCTTATTAATAAGCAACAAAACATACTCGGATATGAATAATATTTTGTTACTTTATCGGTAGTATATACATATGTACATATGTATTCTTAAATTTAAATTTCATTAATAATTTTCTAATTTTGATATTTTTTAATATCTTAGAAAGAAATTTTTACTATCAAAACATTTCTTTCTTTTTTCAAAATTTGTGAAATTTCAAAATATTAAAATTAAAAATTAGAAATTAACGATACAAATTCAAGCCGACCAATGACATATTTAAATATCAATCTCGATTTTTATAATAAATTTTCGACAAAAGAGAAAATAGCTATATTTTAATGGCAAAGATTTCTTACTAAAAAAATGTTAAAAAAAACATTAAGAGAAAGTATAAAATATTTTAAGATTATGAATAAAACTTAAATTTAAAATTGTTGTAAAAAATTTTAAAAATAGATATTTATATTAATATATATGTATATGTGCCCGCATATACACGTACATTATACATTCATGTGTATAACATGAATTATTGCTAGTACTTAGGTATGTTATTTTATGTCAAAACAATTTATTTAATATAAAATTAAAATTATTATTTTAGTATATTAAATTTCTATTAATAAAAAATTTTCGCGAAAATATTATACGATAATATTACAATATATTACGGTAATACTTATCATTTAAATTGTGGTCGCAATTATCAACAAAATGGAATAAACGAATTTTTGTTCAATGACGACATCACATTTTAATTGCGTCATACAAACATATTTTATACTTTAATTAAATTCGCGAAGAAATTATATTAGTCACTGTTTTGATATTAATCTTTGAATTGCCATAACATTTGAATGTATTGCTCTACCGAAAGTAAATCTTTGATTGCACCTTGCGAAATTTTTGTGGTAAGTTTGTAATATTTCTCGCGTACAGTGTGACATTTCGCAACATGAAAGGTGTATGATCGTAATTTTTAGTATTCTTTTAATGGTTTTCAAAAGAAATCCGTGTAGTATTATACAAAATAAAACATTTATTTGTTAAGCTTTCTGAACAAATAAATTGTAATCTGACCAAATAAATGTAATTAATGCTTTTCATAAATTGAATTGCTAAACTTTTTTACGATTTCTTAAATTAACTTTACACGTATTACGAGTAATATTGAAGAGATCTGAAAATACTAAAAATATATAACTATTTTTTTTAAGGATTTATTTGAAAAAATAGAAAAACATTAAAAATTATTAATGTGTGTCAAGCAATATGCTAGTCTACATAATGTTCAAATGCGTAAATACGAATTTTTGAAAGTTTATAAGTAGTGGCGATTCACCTGACGTGTGCATTTCACAATCGAGACGTTGTGCCGCAAGGCACATCCGTACAATCGTTGTAGGCGCACATGCTATAGAAACACGTGTAAGCTGTCTTAATTCAGACCGTCTAACCCTGCCTCTACGCATGACGTTTCGGCGGACGAGATAGGAAAGAGACTCTCCCCGGCGAAAATAAAAATCGAAACGTAAGTCGGACGTAAGGGGAGAGCGACGGAGGCGTAAACGAAGGCTTTTAGGAGGTGCAAATTGAGACGACGAAAACGCTTCTTTTACGTTTAGTTACTTCAATTTTCGCCTCTTCGAAACTTCGTTCACGCTTCCGTCAACGCTCCCCTTACGTTCAACTTATACGCACCAATTTTCATTCTCGTCCGAACTTTCTTGTAGAAACTTATAGAAAACCTCGAACGCCTCAGCAGAAATTATCTCGGCTATACGTGCGCGTATTCGCGCATGGTCAGCTCTTTTCGCTTTGCATGATCAGCTACCTACCTTAATATAACCCCCACACGTATGTGCCCGAGCACGTGAAATGCGTCACATTACACAACCGCACGAAACACGCTGTAATATTCGGCACAAGGTCGCCGGACCGTTTTCGAGCCAGTTTCTTAATAGCGTGACGTGATTTCGTGTATCCGAAGGAAACGGAGTCCGGAGCCCTTTCGAAGCGACGTCGGCGGGCGCGCGCGAGCACGCGTAGGTACGCGAATAGTTCGGGTGCCTGCAGTTTCTCTAGGCGGAACTGCAGTGCAATTCCGAGTTTGATCAAGCTAGAGACTCGATAACACGGCAAAAGATATAGGAATAATATCGATGCCGTTTTCGCGATCCAAGTGCGAAGCGTGAAATAATATCGGAAATAATAAGTAAAGTAACACCGATACGAATCCAATTATTCGATTAATAGACGTGTAATTATCGTCTCTGCTGAATGCAAATGAATAATGATAGCATGCCAGACGGGAATCATTCATTAATATGTTCACGCAACGGTTATAACAATTACACATCATGAAACGGACGAAGAAGAGTGGAACGGCGAAAGTTTAAAGAGCTTACAGCTAAATTGACATATATATATATATATATATATATATATATATACTTGATTTGATAATTAATTAGGCGGATTTAATACAATTATGGTGGATTTAAAGCGATCCGAGAGAGACTGTCATTTTCCAACGTGCGACAATGCGACCGTGCAAACGAACATCCATACGTTACTCCGCGCTAACGGATATTGGCAAATATCCGACGCTCCTTGCCGGCATTTCGGAACTTGTGCGCTTCACGGTGATAACGCGGTTTCCGTTTAAAATTAGGAACAGTCGACCTCAAGTAAGTCGAATAATGTAATTGCCCGTTATACTAGCCGAAGGTAGTGAATGTCAATTTGTTCCGCAAGAATCAGAACCTGCTGTTTTTTCTCCTTGTTTTTTTTTTAGAGTTTCATTAGAACGTGACCTGTGATTATTACTTGGGATTATTGTTAGCATGTTCCATACCTCGTTATGACAAATTATATTATTCGTCTCCTTATAATTAAATTTTTTTAACTTAATAAATTAAATTTTTCGTGTAAAATATTCAAATAGCGTTCCTTTATTCATTAATATTTAAACAAAAAATCGTGCATAAAAAAACAGTTGTTTTTATTCTTGAAGTAATTCAATTTAAAGAATATTTTATGTCGATATGATTATAATTACGATGAGTATTCAACTGTGATTTCCATATCGAGGATAATAGACTGCTAATACAGTAAAGACAGTAAGACGATATTACGAATAAAAGTTACAACTTATCAATAATTTGCAAGAAATTAATCAAGACTTTGTGCGTGGATATCATTGATAAAAAGAAATTTATCTGTTTACTGTCGACATGAACAATTTCGCCGGAAATGCAGTTTTCATTTATGTATAAAATCTTTAAGAGTTCGACATTAATATGAAAAGAAATGAATAAAGAAAAAATGCTCCAGTATTTAGACGCGTGCTCTCTTTGAGCTCGTTAGTCTTAATGGAATTCGTGACTGCCTTGTTAAACTTTAGATGAAGAGACGATAAAGTAATCATATCTAATTAAGTTCTTCAACATCGTTAGCTTCCACCGAGAAATGAATAATTATCGTCACGCAGAAAGTGAAGAAAGAAGTACATTTCGCGTTTACACGAGAGATTAGCGAATGATTTCATGTGTGTGACACAATACTGTCTGTGCAAAGCTTCAAAGATATTTTACTCTAGTCAAGGCTAAGATCTCTCCGACTTACCAGTGTGTCGAAAGAGCAGTAACGCATCGTTGCTTTTATCCAAATCGAGGACATTAAAACACTTGGGAATTGCAAATAATTACTTTCAAGTTGTTAACGAGACTTTCGTCAAGCGCTATCCTTCGAATATTATCTAAGATTTATCCTCTCTGCGTATAGGTATCGCAGTCGCCGATGCTCGATCTACGCGATACTGATACACAACGTATAATTTAATCTGAGTAAAACCTGAGATTTCGATCGAATATGGTTTGTCGGATATTAAAAACTATTCCGACCCCGAGGTCATAGCTGTATAAATTATTTTCCTGTTTCGAAGATGTAACTTTAACGAAGAAGACTTCTGTTTCTTCTTTTTCAGTCGCTTCTTACGGAACACTTTTTGAACCTTTCAATGCAGCGTTATCTTTTATTGTTCCACATTTCTTTAAATCATCAAATTTGTTTGCCAACCGACTCCGCAAAAACACATCCTCCTTGTAAATGAGCGGCGCAAGGTTGGCCGTGAGGTCTATGGGAAATCTTTAATGTGAAAAGAGAGAATATTAGTCGAAAAACGTGCTTTCACACCGGACGCAAGAAGCCCCGGTTGCAATTTTTACGTTTCGCTAATCGGCGCGTCGATTAGCGCGTAAAAGCGACGAATTGGAAAACCGCCGGTGCGCGCCTTACAATTAAGTTCCCAAAAGTGCTATCGGCAATGAGCGAGAAAGCGGAGCTACGACAGCGACATAGCGGACAAATAGTTTTACAACGCGGCTTGTACTCATTGCACCTGGCTTCATTCCGCGACCGAAGACAAAACCGTCCGGAGCGATTAACTTCGATCATAAATTTTCGGGGGGAGAAAGACAGGTGCGCGATATTGCGAATCGCTTCGTTATCTACTTTCTTCGTGAAAAGAGAAATGTGTGCTGCGATCGGATCGTCAGATTTTTTTTGCGTTTCCACCGAAGAGAAATGCTTAACACGGAAACTGGGGGGGGGGAGTATGGGGGATATTATGTGAGATATTATACGTGGGGGATAAGATTAAAACAAGCGCGAAATGCGTGTAATTTCTTTTTATTCGGGGATTAATAAACATTTTATTCATCACGTTAATAAATCTATTACAACAAAACAGTAGCGTACGATCTTATATAGCACGTACCAATCCGATGTCGTTGTTGAAATATATAACTTCGTGCCTCACCAAGATGAGAAATTCGCACTTATAACACATTATTAGATCGGAATAAATAACATTAGGGTAAATGTGACTCGAATATTCTTCGACGTGATAAACCTAACTATTATTAAAATAGTAAACTGTCTCCTTCTACTTTTCTTCCGTTTTCTTTTAATTTCCTCTTCTAAAAATTCTTTCATCAATATATGTATAAATTACGATTATTATCAAACGTTGTTGGAAGATATTGCGGTATTGTATATCCCTACGTCACCGTTACTTCGATTAATCCCCAATCTTGGATTTTGCTACAATTTTCTCGCCGCAGAGACACTAAAGAGTTAGACGTTAAAATATTACATATCTCACAACAATTCAGTTATTTTCGAATTTATTTCCAATTTATTTATACTATATCGTCATTTTACTAATGCTACCGTGTAAATCCACTTAGGCGTTTCTAAATAAATGCCGTCGTTACTCTCGTCGGGCGGTGAAAACGGTTCTTAAAAGTCGATACATTTCGATCACGCAAGAACAGGCTAGTAGCACAGAGAAATTAGCGAATAATACCCCCCGTCGTTTTTGCCATGTAAGAAAAGAGTTACACGATGACGCTTAAACGATAAACCGAGAAAGAACCCGTTTTGTGATATAGGATGCTCATTTCCGGGCTACGCGGAATGATAGTGGAGGAAGAGCAGCCGCGCCGAAGGGAAATCGATAGCGAACGGCAGTGAGAGTCAAGTTGAGCGCAGAGAGACGTTAAGCTGGTGCCGTTAGACTGGCGCGCCGATCGAACAACAAGGAGTGAAGATACACTTAACAAACACATATTCGTAAATCGTGTCCGAGGCAAAATAGCACATATCGTATAATTTATCATAATTATACACAATGTGTATGATGAACGCGATATTAATCAAAATGCCGTGTTTTTCATCTTTTACAACAGTTAATTAATTATAATAAGCGTAACGACTCCGTAATGTTGCTCTCCGAAGAGGTGAAGCACATTCTTCGAAAAGAAGAAAGTAGACAGAAAATATTAGATTATATTAGAAAATTGATGTTTAATATAAATCTCATCGGTATTCAATAAAAACTCGTCGGGATTATATTCCTCTCTTTTCGAAAATTAGGTGCACGTTTAAAAATCATTATTGAAAGAATGTTTAATGAGTTATAAGTTCTAAACATGACAGATTTTCTGTTGAAAATGACAGAATCGTAGAGAACGCGTGTTGTCATAAAATGTGCTTCAAAGGTGATTTACAAATCAATTCTATGAAGTTTAATTTAACAACATGAATGTTACAGTGTAAACAAAATATTTAATTTTTTCGTTGAGGCAAACCATAGGGAATATAAGCGTTATAATGGAGGCGAGCGTTCCAGTAAGAATTATTTCTTGCATTTACGGGATAAAGTTGTGGAATTTAAGGTTCAATATATGTGGTATCTGTGAAGTACAGAATCCGACGGTAAAAAGATAAGAAAGTAGCATCGCGATAAAAATTCACTGACACGAAAACCATGTGAGAATCACCGAAGGCGTATTACGCGTCATATTAATAGCCAATGTAGCGTTACCTACTTAGCACGCTCTTCTTCGCTCTCTCACCCAATGGTATAATTCAAAGATTCAGGGATCAAGGAAAAATTGCTTAAAACACGAGAAATGCAAACAATCGCATATAATATTCTATCAATCATCGGCGTAATATTATTTCATTACTATTTCTCCTTCTATGCATTAATTTCTCAAAAAGGAAAGCTTTATTTATTCGAAGAGGAAGCAACGATCATGCGCCATACATTGCGGATTGTAGACTGTATATCGTTCATCAAGTACCATTCACAGTGGAGCGAGATATTCCACTCGTAGTACTCGAATCTATTCAATTACCTTTCGTTATAGTAGTGACACGAAGAAAAATGAAATAACAAGCTGCGTAATTAGACTGCGATAGAAGGACAAATATTATTCACAAATGCAACAGCGTGACCAAAAAAAATCTCAAATTCCGCTATTGCTCAGTGTCTGCTGAAAATTCAATTAATCTCATGTAATTAATTACGTTCACTTACAAACATAGTCAGCTATAATAAACATAAGTGATAAAAAAAATTAATCGTATTTAGATTGCTCCGAGGCGTATAGGGTAAGATAAAGCAGCTTTGTAAATAATTTTGTAAGTACAACATTTAGCGACATTTGTTTGCTAAGCACTTGCGAAGGTAAACAAAAAGATAGCGGAGAGATGATGAAACCAGTCCATGAAACGCTCGGCGAAAGGTAGAGTTGTCCTTTTGTCGCACTTATGTGCCATTAATGCTATAGGCGCTCCGACGGTTTTTTCAAGCGCGGATGTGTTTTCTTGACACGATTGTAATCCGGTCAATACGCCATGCATCGACCGCAATTTCTTAATTTACTGTTCACGATTGGATCAATCGCAATCGCATTCTTTTGCAAAAAGATAAACAGTCCCACTAAACGACTACTTATAACAGGTACCATTCAATCGGCTGAGATTTGTGGCTGTGTTTCTTATATGAGAAGAAGAAGATGACGGAATGCAATAAATCGACGAAAGTTTACGACTTGGAATCTTCGTTACACAAATTATATGTTCGAGATATGTTTAGAAAAGAAAAAATATAGGCTGCGAAGAAATTATCAGCTCCTTTAATCTCATCTCCAATACGTAAAATATTCATATATACAATTTCGTTGAAGATACACAGCTTTTTGCGGAATGATATGCTAATGAATTCAGGCAGATTGAATAATGACTGAAATAAATCCTGAATAATTCTTTGAGATTCAATACTTTGATATTCAATTAGTCAGGAATTAAAGAGCGTGAAATACCGCGCGAATAACGCCTGACAGCCCGATATAGAATTCGTAGGCAAAAGTGACACCGCGTAAGTTCGGCTCGGCGCGTTGAAGCAAGTCTCATTCGGCGGCGGCGGCGGCGGCGATTCGCGGCCGCGAGTCCTGAAAGTAAAAAGGAACGAGCTGAGCGCGTGTGGGGAAAGAGGGGTCACGCTTAGGAGAGTAGATACGAAATATGGATCGCGAGGCGGAAGGAAGGGAAGGTCGAGGAAAATAAGAGGAGAGAAGCCGGCGTTCTCCTCCAGGCATGACAACGGCCCCGCGAGTGACGGATACCTATCTCGCATGCGACGTGATACACCACGAGAGGGGCCGATCGGTAATTAACCGGACGGCACGACCCACTTACCCACTAAACTCGAAGAGCCATCCGCGCCGCGCCGCACCGCGCGGATGTTACCTTCGTCATCATCATCGGAATTCTCTCCCATTGAGAGAGAACCCGTAACGCGGCGAAGACGACACCGGCCACACGGCGTTTCTCTCCTCTCTCCTTGTCTCTTCCCTCCTCTCGCCACCTTCACCCGATCTCACCCTCCTTATCTCGCACTCTCGCGCGGAGAGAGACTTTCTCTATACAGCAAGTACCGTTTGACTCTATACGGATTCATGCTCGGCGCGGCGCGGCGCGGCACGGACATTAACAGCACGGATCACGAGATTCACATGCCGGATGTCTCGCGAAACACGTGCCGCTATTAACCTTGTCAATTCGACGATAAATATTCCTCCCCCCCCCCCGCTTTTCCTCCGAGATAATCGAACTCCTAGCATCGGTACGGTGATATTAGAATAAAATTGAGGTGAATAGGATAAGGGCCCAGATGCGAAAGTATGTTTCGAAGACAAGACATTTTCCAAAGTTTCACTCTTCTGTTTTATAAAATATGATAATGCTTATTTTTGTGGCTGAAAATAGATTGTTCATATATACAATTTCGCGATTTAATGACAAGTATAAACATTTCAGTTATTCATCTATTTTACAGTTTTAGTCGAGTAGAAAACTACAAAAGAATAGATTCCGGCAATTCGAAAGGCAAACGCGCGCATATCGACGAGCGCAAAATGAATCCACGCGATATGAATAAAATCGTCAGAAATTTTAATTAACTAAAGCCGATCCTTTACGAAGGATCCACACGCGTCATACTTTCACTTAAGCAACGCAGAAATATTTATAGAAACTTAGATCGTTAACCCAGATTTTCGATCGCACAAATGCGATGCAACTGTATTTTTGCGTAATTCCGGCCTGGCAACATTGACACCGTCCGACGATCGACGGGCGTCAACGTTTTTTTTTAATAACGCGCATCCGCGAGTGACGTGAAAATCAGCGTCGCGCGTTAAGGTTGTAGTACTTACATTTCGCGGTCCGCGTGTCGCGGAATGTAAAGGAGGGTTTCGCGGGCGCGCGCGCGCGCGCGGGCGAGCGAGCCGATGCGTCTCGCAACAATGCACGCACGGTATACACGAGGCGCACGCACAGCGAGTTGCGAAGCACGCGACCGTTGAAAGAGAGAGAGAAAAAAATGGGAAGGAAAGACCGACCGCCAAGACTCTCGAAGGAAGAAAAAAAAGAAGGCGAAGGACCACGCAACGACATTGGGCAACCTTCAAGCCGCCCGAGTGTGTACGCTGTTGTTACTCCAGTTTTCGCGGTCCGCGGAACTGCAATACCTATATCGATTACGCAAAACCGCGAGCTCTCCGCCTGGCCTTAAAACGCCGCGCCGCGCCGGCCGCAGCGCGGCGCGGCGATGACCAAATCGCGGCTCGTTTAATTTTCCGGTCTACTTATCCGGCCTGCTCATCCCCCCGTGTCAAAAGGGGATTTACAGCTGTGTTTCGATGCTTGTACACGTCCAATAAACGATGATTGCTGTGTGATAAGCCGACGCATTATTTCTATCCGTATAATTCAGCACGATTGCGCTAGATGCGATTCACGGCTCCGATATTCGTTTGGAGAAGGGATCATCTTGCAGCGATAGTTTGTACTTTAAATTATATACCGAAGACTTTGAAGTGGCCTGATCGAGACCTGCACTTTCCGATCGACGTATCGCGAAAGAAAAAGAGCCTACAGTATGACTCTTCCACAATGTAACTACTCTATAATATATACATGTCGATTCTGATTAACTTATCATAAAATGTTTCATAATCCTTATTTTAATCGCGTATAGAAAAGAATGGTACATAGTTACATTATTTATATTCAAATTTATATGAATTTATATAAATTTCCATTCTTACAATATTAAAATGAAACGAAAGGCTCTCAAATTTGAAAATTAAATAAACAATGCAGAACAATGTCAAGAAGAAACTGTAAATAACTGAATGCTGTTTACAATTAAAAACTATTTAATAATAATTCCACATTTTATAAATAAATACGGAATAACGTAATGTTCCTTATGAGGACTGACAGTTATTTCTTAATTTAATTATAAAGTGTTGAATTATTAGGTGGTTTCTAATTGTAACAGCTTTCAGTTATTCAAAGCTTCTTTTCAATCATTGTTCTGCATAGAAACAATTCATACTTGGAATTGTTTCGTTTGAAAATCTCAAGAATTCCATTGCGGGAACTGGTGACCGCCAGTGACTGACTCATCCGGGCAGAGACGATGGTCAAATACTGCTTCCAAATATTATTATATTGTACGCTGTACGGAAAGAACACTTTTGCTGAATCCAAATCTGAGAATAATTTTTGTTCAATAATCAAAATAATTTCGTGCAAAAATCAAAATGATTACTAGAATATCAAAACGTTTTATAGCAATGCTGACCAGTTTTAACATTCCAACAAATTATTTCGATGATTTAATAAAAAATTATTTTCAGATCTGTTTCTAGCAAAATTTTTATACCTTTCAACAAAATCGTTCTTTCCGTGTGAGGATGACTCCAAAGGGAGTCGAGACGTTCGTTTTTGTAATGTATTTTTAATCATTGTCAATATATTTATTTTTTGAGCACTAATAACCGCTCTGAGACTCTCACTAGCCTCATTCTCACTTGTTTAATTTTTATTCTAATTTATAGAAATTTATATTCTAATAAACCTCATAAAATCGAGGTATATGTAGGGTAAGGGATCTAATCCGGAATCGTCAATTACGAATCAACGTGTTCGCCCACTCAGTCATTCGTTACCCTCGAAGCTCGTAAAGTACACATCTAACTTTTCTCCTCTTCTCTAAATCTAGTATACTTTAGAACGTGCGATTTCTCGGAACTTTAACTAACGATTCGGTCATTTCTGATTATTATTACGTATGAGATGATTCTTTAAAAAGTTCTAGTAGCAGGAAGACATTACAGTTGCATCACGATTACGGAAATCACGAGCAACCTTATGTCAGAAATCATATAAAGATATCGTCGGACCTTTCTCCCTTTCTTTCCCTCTCTCTCTCTCTCTCTCTATCTCTCCGCAGGCGTAATTCTCGAAACTTTCTTGTAAAAATAATAACATATGTCTCGTCAAGTCATAATTACGTCATGAATGACGGAAATCATGAGCGATCGAGTGTTACAAATTGCAAAGATGTTTACGCGGCGTTTCCGCCATGATGAGCCGGTGCCACCCGACGTGACAGTGGAAGAAAAAAAAGCAAGCAAAGTTGTAATCGGGGGTGGTTACGTGGGATCTAAACCGGGCGCGGAAGAGAAAACCGACGAAAACGATTTAGGCGATTACGAGCTCTTATACGATAGAAACCAAACTGTCTCCGCCGCCGCCGCGCCGCCGCGATTACACGAATCAGTTGTTATGCGCGAAAGTTCGCGCGACTCATCGCTAATAATCGCCAAACAGTCGTCAGATCCACGAAAACGCAATCTAATGACCGTACGACATAATGTGTGCGGCGTGGTACCGTAAGATTACGAAATTGATTTCTTTCCTGATGGACGGCGAGAAAGTGTCATTCATGAATTTAATACTCTGTCCACCGGCGACACGAGTCACGACATAAGTAATAGTGACAAGCTCTAAATCCCGATAAGTGTGTTACGGCGCGACAGAAAGAGACGCGGAGAGAAAGAGAGAGAGATATGCAGAACAGTCGGTGGGCGATATCAAATTATCATTTGCGTCACGACTGTTCCGCGACAAACTTATCGAAAAGGATCAAATATTCGCGAGTTATTACGTGTTTATATTTACGGTAAAACTCGCTAGATAATCTCTAATGTACATCTACGGTAAAACTCACTAGGTAAGTACTGCAGTTTATTCCTGTTAATCTCTCTTTTTGTGTGTATCTTCTTTCTTTCCGAGCATGTATACGTAAGAACGAATTGCAAACGCAGAAATAAATAAACGATTACTGGTCACAGTTGAACGAGCAGTTTAGTGGTTAGAAGTTTAAAGATGCAGATGTTTCCATTAGAAGGCGTGTGGAAGTAAATTAAAATGAAACGTATCGAAAAGAAGTAATTCAATTCAATGTGTAAAACAAGAGGGATTCATGCATATGTATAAATACATATAAATTACATATTTTTTTATGTTTGACGTGGCACGTTTCACGTGGCTAGTCAATAATGATGGCTTCTGTTTCGCTGGCGATCGTGCAGTTAAAATGTTGCCGTTGTAAATTTCACTCTGTGTTAGAGACATTTAGAAACGATTTTTCTATAACATATTATAATTTGTAAGTAACAAAAATTATGCCAATTATAAAACTGAGAGAGAGAGAGAGAGAGAGAGAGAGAAAGAGAAATTCTAAACTGAATTTCCTTTAAATTCGACAAGCTTCTTTTCGGATGTATAATCTATTCTTACACGTTAAAAGCATCTGCTTTATAGATATTAGAACATATATAGCAATTTGTGGAGCGTAATACATAATTAAAAAATACAGTGCACGCACCGCAATGCTGGAAATTAAAGAGTTAATTCATCGACACCCATTAGTCTGCGCCGGGCATTAAAATCGTATCGTATTCGACAGCTTCAATCCTAAGAAACTGTCGAGAAATCGTTAGAAATCAGCGGTTAGTTCTGCGCTAAATCGCACGCGTCATCGTTATCTTTATTACCGGATAATGACGATGCGTGCGATTTAGCATGTAGCAGGAATCACATCTGTTCTGTTCGCCTAAATGCAGCGATACGCACGATTAGTATACCTGATCAATACCTAACGCATGTGTACTTTTTTATTTTAAAATTAATTTATTTAATGTGTACACTCAAAATGAAATTAATTTACTTTGTTTTAAACATTTATCTACAATTTACTTACTAACATATTTTTAAGCTGTTGAGTTCTTTGCGAAACGTAATATGCTACATTAAGCGTACGGCGAGTCTGCGTTAAACGGATCAGATATTCGTTAAATGGCGCCTAATCGCAATTTAATAGATCATACAACGTTCGTAAACACGGATTGTTCCTCTCTCGAGAACGCAGGCTGAGATGAAGTGAAGATTCGCTCGTAATTTCTCGCACGTTGCGCGTTTTGCAGCGCGACGTTGCATTTGCGAACCCCCTGACATCGTTACGCTCGCTCGAAAGAGACGAGAACAGGTGATTTATTAGGCCGCGTAGAAAACGAGGCGAAGGAGGAAACTGCGGAGAGGAGCGATGGAAGGAGAAGGACCAAAAGCGAGGGAAAGAGGAGACCGGTTCACATCCGCGCGTAAAGTCGCAGCGAAAGCGCGCGGCACGGCGACGATGACTCCGCGACAAACGCCGGGATTCTTAAATGACGTTCGCGACGAACTTCCTGACCCATTGCGTTTTACGTCGAAGTCTTTGATCGACGATTAGGATGACACGTATATGTAATCGCGCGCGTAAACGTGAGCGGAAAGAGTTATCCGGGAATCCCGTCCGATTGCTGCAGGATTGCTGTAATCCTCAGCTCAACATATGAATTTCTGACAGAACGTACATATATGTAGAAGATAAATTTCCGAGAGAAGAAACATTTTTAGTAATTAAATAAAAAAATGAACTTTCCAAATATTTGTCTGTCCTAAGCTTGAAAAATCAATTTTTCTTAAATCCCATTTAATGACGTATATATTTTTTATTTTATTAAATAGATAATTTTATTGACGTTCTTATAAAAATTTTCACTTAAAATGAATTTATTTCATTAAAAGTAATATGCACACTCTTGCGCACAACTGTTTACTCCAGCGGAGATAACTGTAGAGATACTTTAGAAAATACCAAACATCAAGGGACCTTACCCGAGCCGAGACAAGAAATTAATCCGTGTCCAAGTCGGGTCCGAACTAAACAACCTGTACGAATATAGGTCGCCAGGGCCAAGCTCCGACAATAAACCGGACTGGACCGGGTATTTGCCTTGATATGCAAGGCTCTAGAATTCCATGAGGCTTTACCAGGGCATTAACTCTTTCGTTGCTAAATGAAAAGTGGCTTGGCAACGCATTAAGCCTTCATCAAGTTATAAAAAATGCTCGCTCGCAACTCTCGGTTATATGTGACGCTTAACTGACCTCCAGGAAAATGTATAAAGAGAACGATCTTCCTGGAAAATGATCTTCATAATTTAATAATATTCGAATAGATATAAAAAATATATATGCATTCACCTACATCACTACAAAGAGTATTAAATTGTTTCTTTGTTAATCAATCTGATAAATAAATATTTTAACTGTATCACTCATCTCTTGTGCAATATATAAAACGTACTAAATTAATAAAAATATTCTAAATTTAACACATCGATATTTACATTGAGAAAAAAATTGTACGGACTAAATTTGTATAGTTGTTTGATCCAATGATTGATTCAACAATTATTTAGTTGCACAAAGGAAGGTATAATTCATTCACATCAACCATCAAAATTTTTCAATCAAGAATTAACTGAAGCAATTCAATTTAATTATTTTGTTCGAAATACTATGATAGTATTTATTTGTGTTTGCATGTTATTTAGTTATCCGTATATATAATAATATATTTGTTCAAATTCCAAGTATCACATTGACTAAACGATGCTGATGGGAATAACAAATAGTGTGTATTTTTAATCAAACAATTGAGTTAAATACGATAAATTTTTGTTGAAACAAAATAGTTTAGTAAAGAAAGTAGTATTTTGTTTACACTAATAACAAATTATTTTGTGTCATTGTAGTAATATTTAGTTGAACGTATCGGACTACATATTTTAGTAAGATGAAACAAATTTTTTTTTCTCAGTGTATAAGAAGTTTCTTCAGAAACATCTGGTTCAAGTGCAAAAGATTCAAATTTTTCCTTGATTCTCAATTAAATTTTATATATTATAATTATATTTTTAATATTGATTTGTGCATTTATAGAGATGGCGTCGGCGGCAGCGGAATTGGTAGCGGAGAGAGAGCCGGAGCTGAGGATCGAGATGACGGATTCGAATAGGACTTTCGGAGGTGCCCAGGGCCTGGTCAGAATGGCGCTGGATCAGTACACGGAAATCCTCACGACAGTTTCCGATCCACGTGTCAGCGATTGGCCGCTAATGGACTCGCCTGTACCGACAATCCTTATTGTGCTCCTTTACCTGTACGGTGTGGTCATATTCGGTCCGCGTATGATGGCAAACAAAAAGCCATATAAACTCAGAGGAGTCCTGGTGGCGTACAATGCGTTTCAAGTCGTCTTCTCGCTAGGGATGCTATACGAGGTAAACATTTCCGACAACTAATTTCGAAAAAAAAAAAAAAAAAATAGAACAGACATGTCATCGTTACAAAAGTGCATAGTTTTGAATTTAAAAATAAAATGCTTCTTTTCAAAATATTGACTATATAGTACAGACCGACGTAATACATCCGATTAAATGAAGTGAGGAAATTTTGTCTGATCTGAAATCGTGAGGCGAAATAACGTAGAAGAATTGGAGAGGTCACAAACCGATAGGTAAACAAGTGCGGAATGATAATTGGGGGGGAATCAAGAAAGTAGATGCCCCCCTCCCCCCCCCCCTCTCCCCCTCGCCGACGAAAAAGCCGCACGAGCTAGAAATCCTGTAATTTGCGGAATCATGCAATCCTTGGGCGGGAAAACGTGCTCGCGAGAGAATGCAATGGGAGGAATAAGAGAGAAAGGAAGAGAGAATGAGAGCGTATGCATGTGAAAGAGAGAAAGAGAAAGAGCCTCGATACGACCTTCCATGTCACCCTTGACTTTCGCGTTTCCTTTATAGCCATCATTAGGTTCTCGTTATAGCGTACATGACGTGCAAAGTTCACGAGCGCCGACGATCCGCCGGGATCTGAGGGGACTCGCGGCTGGCGGTCGGAAGCCGGTCAGACAACTTACTGGTTTATATAGGTCACGATGTAAGTATGCCGCCGGTATAGTACGTACATATTCGAGATCGAAAATGATCGGATGGCTAATCGCGGGGGGGGAGGGGAGGGGGGAGAGGGGAGGATTATGGAACTATCAAAGCGAATGCACATATTGCACGGCCTGCACACGAATAAGTCCTCGTTCGCGAGATCGACACACGGCTAACAAAGTGTGACGGTGAAAGGAGATGTGATGAATAGAATCGTTGTAATCGTTGACAAAGAATCCATGCAGGAAGAGACTTCGACCTAGAACTTCGTCGATCATATCGCGCGCGGAGTCAATCGCGTTTTATCCTATATCCAGTGTGGTGGCCGAACGAAGCGCCATTCTCATATATCATATAATTAAGCTTCGCCGAGCCTTAGTTCCCACACAGATAATTAAGCGCATTAGATATGCTAAGTAAGTTCTCTTATCTTATTATCTTGTATCGGAACTGTAACGCTTATGCAAATCGCGTGCTCGCGAAGTTAAAAGTGACACACACACATACACACTCACACACACACACACATTGATTTATAATCATAGAGAAACTCGTAATCATGGCTTAATAAATATGTTAAAATGTAAATTTAAATATTGTGAGAAGAAACCAAATAGAATCTTAAATTTTGAACACGTTTTCAACTAGTTCCTGGTGTGGCTGGATTGAAGTTGACTGAATTGAGGAAGAAAAAGGATAAAGTACCTAGTTAAAAATTCGTTACCTCGATCATTGACTTTCATATTTTGATACGCATTTGTGTGGAACGAATTGCACGGACATTTTGATTAATTATTTTCAATCACTTCGTATTAAGTTTAATTCAATTTGTGTCTTAATTAATAATGATCGATTAGATTCATCCTTTAATTGTATATTATAATTAATTAGTAATTCAGATTCACCGCAAATCGTAGATTTTTAAATTGATCAGTCATGGATGATAGGCGGTGAAATTTAATTAGACACATATCCGTTCACTGACAAAATACTAACGTTTCTATAAAAACGCGATTATAAAAAGCAGTAATCTTTCAAAGTCCATATCACAAAAAGTATAGAAACTATTATAAATAAAGGAATATTTAAGAATTGAAAAACATTTAATTATAAGTTGCTTAACTTGTGACTGAATCATTCTTCAAAAGCTATAATTAATTTTGACGTGAGCAAAACATCGATAATATTTCGATAACAATCAATCAATTAGGCATTTAGAAGTAAAATTTTATTACTAATTACAGTACTTTTTACCCCACATTTTTTTTACCATTTTGTAAACATTTCTTTTCTTTCTTTTCGACTTTTAAATTATTTTATTACCGTACTTTTTAAACCGTAGCTATAAAATAATGACATTAGATTAATCATCAGTTTTGATTTTATCAACTTTCTTACTTAATTCCGAAGATTTCCGTTTCTCTGTCAGTAGCCTTGACCTACAAACAATAAGTATCAACTGTATTCAGACTTTTTGTTAGCAAATATACTACATTTTATTCTTATAGAGTATAGACATAGTTGTCAAAATGCAATGCTTGCTTCTGGAATAAGAATACTAATGTCTAATAAGAATATTAATCCGCAGCGAGTTATTCCACTTGCTAATGGCCGACTGTTTTGCGTCATTTAAACGAGCAAATAGCTGCATTCCATCAAAACAAAGCCAAGTCATTCTACATCCATATTAATATTTTCGCAAATTTCATGCATCAATATAACACAATTTTTTTCTAGACATACGTTTATATTTTTATATATTAATCAGTTATATTAACTTAAAATAATATCCGAGATGCATATTCTAAAGAAGATTCGGCGGATTTTACATTTATATTAAGTACATCAAAATATTTATTTAATATTAAAATATTTATCACACTTTCTGAGCACAGCAATCTCAAACGAGACGGAGAAAGATGCACAAGGATTGAAGTATTTCCCAGTGGCTAAATCTCATTCGTTACTCAATCGATCGATAGGTACACTCGTTTCATTACCAAGAAGACATCCTGTGCTTTTCGACTTTCCATAAAGTACTGAGTTTACACCACTCCCACGAAGCATGCATGATCGAAAAGACAAAGTAAAACTCCGTGCGGAAGGTCAAACAAAAAACGAATTTTCACGCGCCAGGGAATGGATAATGAACGGTTGCATCCGCGCGAAAGTGCACTTTGCAGGAGTGACTAACCGCAATAACTGCTGCTTCTGTTAGAGAGTCGGTCAGGAAAGCTTTTTATATACGCAAAATAGCACAGCTTTTCCAAGACAGTTCGGCCCGTTCAGAGTTATCCGATAGTTTTGATTCGCTTTGAAACGTAAAAATCGTGACGGCTCCTTCTCTTTGGAGCAAACAAAACGGCATATAAAAATATCATCACTATTAACTGCAATCAAGATAAAAAATCAGCCCTAAAAATTTAGCTTAATGTTACATCCTACTTAAAAGAATGAAAATTTGATTTAAAAATACGAGAATTTCTTAAAAACTATATTTTTATTTTTTTTTGCCAAGTTTCTGTAAAACATTAAATAAAGTATAAAGTTATTTAATTACATCTATTTCCAATTACGCAGAAGTTAATTCGAACGATAAAAAATCAAGATCACGATAATTTATTAATAAGCAGTTAAAAGAACAGAAAAGCGTCGAGTAAAATTCACGCGATTAGGATCATAATTATGCATACACATGTATGCGTTCACTTTATCAATTTCCACAACTCAATTGACATTGACTTTTGCTACTTAATCTCAACTCCATTTCTTTACCTTATTTGTAGATATCGCATAAATTACAACTTTCTTATTGCTGTCGAAATAAATTTGCGTTAATCGTAAAAATTAAAATGGGATATAGATTTTTAATTTTCACTCGTACATCCCGATTATTATTTACATTGTTTACATAATTAAGACTTTGCAGTCTGATTATATTCGCGGATGTCGCTCTAGACGGGAGATAAGAAATCGCGTAACCACGACTTCCGTCTGTGCGGAAGAGGAAATATTGTAAATGGAATTATTATCAAACCGTAGAATTGTTAGAACTCTCGTGATTTTCATCACGACAGCTGCTTACAGCTCGAACCATGTGCAACGAAAGAATTAATCATCATCGAATGGGAAAGAGCCAACGTTGAGATGAGTATCGTTTTAACGTGTTTTATTTTTTTAAAGATCGCACGCGTTAAATAGAACGTGGCCTCAAAACCTAGGAGTTTCTCCTGAAACTGATTTATACTTGCTGTCACTCGTTGTATGAAAATTGGTAACATATGTAACACGTGTGTAACACGGTCTTTTCAAGGTGGACTTTCCGATCGATTTATAACTGAATCGAGGACACCAAAAACAACGAAAGAGCGATGTCAAATTTAAGACGCCAATGACACAATTACAGACTGCGATTGCATATTGGATGTAATATAAAAAGATATATAAGACACATCTCTAAAAAGATTATCGAAATTGAATTGTTCTGTTCCTCTTCCAGTTTGTACCTTGTAATTTGTGTTTTACTTTCGTCATTTCTCGCGCCGATAGAAAAAAAACCCTGTTACCATTTTTCACAACGTGATGAAATAAAACAAATATTTGCTCAAACCGAGACATTACACGAAATTACATTACGTCAGGCCATATTATGTCTGGCTTCGAAGCGTTTATAAACCTTCTTGTTAATGTTGAAATAAACAATTTGCGGTAATCGATTATCTTCGACGTTTTACGAGGGCGAGCAATCGACGTTGTTCCGTCCGAGGGTAATTAATATGTCTAACCGAGTGTCTGTTTCCTACATTCTTTTGCAGCACTTAATGTCCGGATGGCTGTTGGACTACAGCTATAAATGTCAACCGGTCGATTACTCCCACAATCCATCCGCTCTGAGGATGGCGAACCTCTGTTGGTGGTACTTCATCAGCAAATTCACGGAATTCGCTGACACGGTACGGCTCACTTTCATAAATTTGCGTAAATAACCAGCCGGCGGTAATCGCATACAAAGCTTGCGAATTCATCAATGCCAATTTTTCTTTAGTTTAAAACCAAAGTGATACGAATAATATTAATTAAGTCCATGCGCGT
This sequence comes from Wasmannia auropunctata, assembly GCF_000956235.1. Classification (NCBI taxonomy): domain Eukaryota; kingdom Metazoa; phylum Arthropoda; class Insecta; order Hymenoptera; family Formicidae; genus Wasmannia; species Wasmannia auropunctata. The sequence continues at coordinate 652,556 of NW_012026841.1, read as the reverse complement.
ATATAGATACGAAAACGGCAAAGCACAAAATTATGCTACACACACGAGTTGCATTATCCCCATAGAGAATAACGCATATATTAATAAAATTTGTTTTTCAGTTCTAAGGCACGTGAAACTTTCCCATGTTTTATAAGAGAACAAAAAAAAACAATTAATCTTGGCATCCGCATTTTTATCCGCAGTATCCCGAGTGTAAAAACGAGGTTCACTTATTAAAAATGTCCACCTCAGGTTCGGAAATGGAACGGAATGTCATCGATACACCATGTTATCTCTATGCAAAGCAGCCGAAACCAGTTTTCAGCCGCGTGAAATGTAAAAATTCTGTTAGACCGAATCTAGTTAAAGGGGCGAGAAATGCTCTATTATCCGCTTACGCTTTCGTATTCTTAATTCGCGCGCGCAAAAGTTACTTTTCTCACGAAAATTGCGCGCAGTCAACCAAGAAAAACGTATATTGCATATCTCCCGTTTGTTGTACCGCAAACTGGTGAACGCTGCTCTTGCGTTTTCGACGAATGTACGTACACACGCGTAGACGCACAGTAAACAGACCGAAAGGTAGAGGAAAGAGAGAAGGTGGGAAACTATTTCCCGCTAGCGCTATTCCGCGAGAATCGCATAATTATGTACGAACGCTCGTGTATCCCTTCTCGCGGCGTAATAACCCTTAAGCAATCGTTTCCATTACTGCAGGAGCGAGCAGGAGCGGCGCCGAATCGCCAGGTCGAGCACGCAATCGCGCCGACGGATCAAAAGAGCAGATAAGATTTAATCGACCGATCGCCACTCGTTTATTAGATATTCTGGCCGAATAAACCGACAATTCACAAAGCGAGTGTTTAGCTACCTGAGCAAAACGAAAAAACCAAAGAAAGAGAGAGAGAGAGAGAGAGAGAGTGCTTAAGACTTTCGACAGCGTTTGTACGAAATTCGAACGTAGGAATCATCGTGAAACGGATTTTTTCATCATTCGTTGCTCAATTTTGACAGCGCGGCGTGTGTTGCCACTATCTCGCTTTATCGTGCCTGGATGACGAAAATCATCGCGCTTCGTTAATGAACGTAGATATTTTCCAGGAGATACAGCTCGCGCGAGAGTCTCGCATTACCGGCAATTAACACGACAGTGAAATATCTTCTTTTCAAATTGAATAATTGACTTTTTTTTTAACTTAATTATTCCATTATTTTATTTGAAAATATTAACAAATGGATATTGAATCACAAATAAATTAATTAATTAAAATTAAATAACAATAAATTATGTCTAATAAACTTAAATTAACAAAAATTTAATTTATTTTATGACAAATCTCGCAAGTTTTAGCGCCTTAATTTTTTTTCTTAATAAAAAATGCTGTTTCTCTAATTTAAATTTTTAATTCCCGAACACTTTCGTGCATTTGTAATTAATATTGCTTTCAATTTAATTGACATAGGTTATGGCAGGGGAAGTGGATACGATCCTAAATTATAAGCTAATAAATATAGGTCATCTAAATCCAAGCTAAGTGACAGAAAATTTACGGGAAATCGCAATATGTTGTAACAACGTTACGCGTCGAAATTTCAGATATTCTTCGTGTTGCGCAAGAAGGACAGTCAGGTGACATTCCTGCACTTGTATCACCATTCTCTCACACCCCTCGAGACGTGGATCTGCGTGAAATTTATCGCGGGCGGACACGGCACCCTGGGCAATCTTATAAACAACGCGGTGCACGTGGTAATGTACGCGTATTACATGTTGGCGGCCATGGGCCCGGAATATCAGAAGTACTTATGGTGGAAGAAGCATCTAACTACCGTACAATTGGTGAGTATAAGTCAATCGAGTCGCGTCTCTTTTTAAACGAATCACTCATCCATTTTCGTTTCTCAGATGAACTTGAATTTAAGAATTAAGGAAAATTCAAATTAAGACAACCGTCAATATGTGCAATTATATTAAATAGTGCCATTTAAATCGAAATCAATAACATCTCTTCTTAAGGCACGAATAAACTTGACTATCGTTTTTATGACTATCGTTTCGAGAGCTTCAATTAAGAATTAAAGTTAAAACAAACAGCACGCGCAATTTTTAAATTGGGTGCGTTTAGATCTAATCTTGAAAATATAGAAAGACAGCCGGAATCTTTTGTATAATATGTAATCATACAATTTTAAGCATGATTTAACGTGGAAAATCATAGCGATACAGAGGGCCGCCCCCGAATTATACAGATCAATTTAATACGGATTATACGTTTGACGTAAAAGGAATCTGGAAAAAATTACTATCTTTTAGGAAAGGAATTCTTCTCTCGTTACGCGGCGTATAATTTAAGCCGGTGTGTATGTCCGATGTTTGCCGATTCGTATATACACGCCGCTGTACGCGCGCGGTGTGTTGTACGCAATAATGCTGGACGAAACGAACTCCGGGGCGCGAGTGCAACGCGCGAAAAATGCAACACACGTGACTCAATGTTCCGAATCGCGAGCGCGAATCGGTAGTGGTGAGCGTGAGCTATTTCTTTTTCTTTCTTTCTTTCCGTCCGCGGATCAAAACCGATTCGCGGTTGATACCTTCTTCTTGCACAACGCGTCGGGTTTCGCGCCGCGCCGATAATAACCCGCGTCGTTGAAAGTGAATGGATCGGCACTACTGACCCACTGAGTGCCGCTTTAAAGATTTAAAGGGTGCACATCGGCAATACGTGAAATATGCTAATCGCCCGCCGAGGCGTGTGTAGTGTGTTTGCTTTCCTCCTACGAATCTATTTTTCGATACGCAATATGTATACATGCCTCCGTTGCCAATAACAGTTATAGGCTTTCCAGATGAGAATCGAGCACCCGCGGCGAGTACCAATTACGCAGGTGATGCAAATGAATTTATTTATCCGTGGGTTTCGAGAGAGTAGTTGAAGTAAAGTCATGTGTAGTAATTGGTTAAAGTGTAATTAATTGAAGGAAATCCGAGATCGAGAATTTCGATAATTAAAAGTAGATCCCTCCCTCGCTCGCGTCGCATTAAAGACTACCGGGCAAATGTTAATTCCGTTGCCGGTTTTTCTTGCGTGTCACTTTAGAGTTTAGGTTCCGAAACAGGTATCGCCGCGGCCGTTTCTCGCCGCAGCGATGATCGTATAATGACTTTAAATCAATCGCGCGCCTTTAAATTAATGGGTAAAATTGCAACTGACTTGCCGGCTCGAACTTCGTAATCCACGAGGCAGCAAGTGTGTGTACGAAACTCATAACGAAATACATTGCGTAGGTTTTAAAACAAATTGCGCGAGAATAATACGTTTCAAATTTATAGCTTTTAAATGTTGTTTACTCTTGAGTAAAAAGTATTACATTCTGTTGGGCAAGATTATCCAAATTATCTTATTATCCTGCTTATACTATTAAAATAAATTTTTTACGGTATCATATCGTTTAAAATATTTCAAGAGAAGTATTTTATGTTTAAATGGATTCTGAACATTTAGAAGAGTTATTTCCAAAATTCAATTAGCTTGCGTGTATTATAATATATACAAAATTTATAGCCAAAAATTTTTATTTTCTCCAATTAAATGTAACACGATGTTATATTATAATGTAATATTATACAACATGTTACAACATAATTCAATCAAAAAGAAATATAGAATTCTTTATTATAGGACGAAATCGAAAATATTTCGATAAAATATTTCGCAAAGTGCAAGCTCGAGGAATAATGCCCATAAATCGAATGACCAAAGACCGGCCAAAATTACGACAATTGCAGGAAACATTTTGCAAGCCATCCTCGCGCCGCGAGAGACGTGCAGGGGGGAAAAAAAAGTCGGCGGAGTCCGTTCTCGTCGTCGGCGGAACGCGGAGTACCGTACCCACTAATCGGGAGACCGACTAAAATCGGCTTACGCCGCCGCTGAAGAAAAGAGGGCACACGTTCGAAAAACCGGCGGCTCGGCTCGGCTCGGCGCGGCGGCGGGCGGCGCGGCCGGCCCGGATACGCGAATTGCGCGAACCCGCGATCGCTCGCGGATTCTGGGCCATCGGCCGGTCGGTGTTCGTTAGATCGGTCAATCTCTTGGTCTCTACCTAAGCAAAATTTCACGCCAGGCGCACGTAGGTATATAGGTAGGGGTAGGAGGGAAAGTGAAAAGTACAACGCGCGTTAGGCAATTCGACTCGACTAGACCTCGCTTTAAGCCGGCCGCCGAACTCGGCCAACCACGTTGGCAATGGCGCAACAATTTGGCATTCCGATATGCCATACGGCACCTGTGTGCCACCACTATCGCCATCATCGCGACCACCATCACCAGCACCAGCAGCATCGTCATCATCATCGCGGGTCGCCGCCGCTGCCGCCGCCGCCGCCGTCGCCGCCGCCGCAGTCATCGTCATCCTCGTCGCCGCCACCGCCGCGACTGCCGCCGCTGCCGTTACCATCATCTTTGTCGCCGTCGTCGTCGTCGCCGCGAGCTACCACGAACCGGCCGCATACCTGCGAAGCCTCACCTATATGCCTCAACCTATCCCAGTTTATCTCGCAAGACCATCGATTCGCTACATGCCGGCTGCATGTGTCCGGCCGAAGTACAGGTGTATACGTACCACGCGCCAGCGGACTCGTTTTGTGTCCGCCTCGCGACGCATTCCCTCGAGGGGTTCCGTCGCAAGACGAGAACGCGCAGATAGGGATACCGCGGGTATTCAGGAAAAAAAAAAGTTTCTTCGATGACGAAAGCGCTTTGAATCGAATGAGAGAGATTTGTAGATACGCGGCCATTTAATCTTTCACGTATCGCGGGGTATTGCCACATCGACTACTGCATGCGCGAAAGACTTAAAAGAGATATCTGATTGTTTAAACGGGCCGAATAAATGACCGAAAATTCATAGTTCTGCTCGAAAAATTATAACTTTGCGGAACGAAACGAAACGAAAGGTTCGAAGAGTTGAGAGACACGATGATCCGATCGCTTTCCTAGAGCGCGCGCATTTTTATTTGTATGTATAAGATTTTTAAACCAATCAATTTGTCGTCGTGAAAGGTTGACGAATAGATTATATCAACAAAAAATACTCCTACTTATGGCTAATCAAGTTGCCAGATGTTTGGCATTTAAATAAGAGAGTAAAAAGAATAAAATTCTAGTAAGCTATCCAGTCCGGGAAACCCCACGTACTTACTACAATACGTTAATCGCGAAATTAGCATGACATATAAAAGTTGTAAAAAATAACACAATCATTTCAACATCAATCAAGTAATGTCATGGATCAAGACTTAATTAAAACTTAAAATTTGATTAAACATTAGATTGTAACAAAAAAATTATCTTTTTTTTGTTTCTTCTTTTATTTAATAATGTAATCTTTGACATTTAATTATGAATTTAATAATGAAATCTTTGACATTTAAAAATAAGTAAATGCGGCTTCAGCAAATTATCCATTAAAAAGTTTCTAATTCCAAATGCCACATTACTAAACACATAATTATCAGTGCGATTCAAATGATTCCATTAACTTGCTCATAAACGACACGTTTTCGCGCGTTTTTATTTCAATTATTTTTATATTACTGAATTAAATTTAATTCAATTAATACAACAATACTTATTTAATAATATCTTTGAGACACGTGGAATAATCTCTCAGAGTGGTAAGGCGTTCATTCGCGGAGCACAATTCGCTCGCAAATCCCGTTTTGTATATCGTGAAAACAGGATTGTGATAAAATTAGATACGATCACCCGAAAGAATCAATAACAAAGTAGCGCGAGTTTTTGCCGACGAATTCACGGTGAATTTAACTGTCTGGCGTGCCGCGCCGGAAACTCGGCCTCAGCGCACACCTATCTGTCCGTACTTTCTATAAGTCGGTCAGCGTGTGTTTGACATTTATGTATGACGACTCACCCCATTTGACTAAGAATCTCTTTTTTTTTCTCCTTTCTCGCATTGTATGCCGCGATCCTCAAAGACAATTTAAACGCGAGAAATACCATAGACGTGAGGTAAATCTAACACAAAAGTGGTAAGCCGAGGACAGGCAGGCGGACTCGCACGCCACCAATATTGTCTCATTCACGGACCGGACTCTCGATCGTTGTACGTTTAAGAGAGAACGATATGCGCTGGGTACATTAGATATACGGACAGTTATTGCTACATACTGCATTGCGTTCTTTCTTCGAATCGCTTAATGAATTCGGTTGCAATACAGAGTTGATCGAGTCAACCGAGTAATACGCAACGCACACGGCTCTGCGGGAATCGAGAAAAACATAATGCGCGCGGTGTAAAATAACGACGTGGTCGGCTATTAAGCGTTTATTTACAAAAACGCTAATTCAAGTTAATTATATCAATTATTAATTTTTAAAAATTTATAAATTTCATATATTATAATTATATATATATATATAGGTATATATATA